>NC_134485.1:381508574-381793574 GCF_040206685.1 Ascaphus truei
CACCCACGCATGCGCAGTGCTACAGTGGCTGCGGCTGCCGATAGAGGACATGCGCAATAGAGTATAGGAGTGGCGGCCAATAGGGGAAGGCTCCACGCAGGGACTACATGTCCCATGAGCATCGGGGACAGAGACACATGGTGCGTACCAGCCAATAGGGCTGCCAGGATTCCCCTACCTTAGGAATTGATACATTTGGTGCGCCTATGACTACGCCAGTCGGAGCTGGGACAAGGAGAGGGTAGGGTGTGTGTCCAGGGTGTCCGTGGCCCCTGCACTAGGCCATAGGCCCCAGCTAGGCCCCGACTTCCCTGTAAAGTTTGTGGTTGCTACAGGGACAGGCCCTTAGACAGGGACACTGCCCCATTATGTCATAAGTGTCAGGGACACAGCAAAGGACGCCGCGCAGCAGATTCGGCCTGTGGTCTGGGACCATACCACCAACGTATAGAGAGACTGTTAAGGTGGGACCCTACAGCTGGATACCACCCCACGTGGAGGCGGATGCCATTGCTGACGGCAACGGCATGAGACAGGACGGACCCCTGTCTTCAGTCGGCGCTACCGGGTGCTGGAGCACCCGGCAGGTATCAACACATCCCCAAGTGCACCAACAATATCACTTTGGTTGTGGGCAGCGCTGTCGCACACATTGAGTGGGTTGGCTCTTGTGGACACAAGGGTGGTTGGATGCCATGGGGCACCTCAGTACTTTGGGGAACATTCTATCAGGGTGTGGACACTGAGTTGGAGGACACTGTGGAGTTACGGCCGTTTGCATGCAGTAAACTGTTATCTATACCAGTGTGTGTAGTTCTTGTATTGGGTCCTGTGATGGAATTATCCAACATAGTTAGGAGTGGGAGTCTGTGGAGTGGGACCCCTACATCTTTCCATGACAGGAGGCTTTGGTTATTCTCCTTCAGGCCTTTTACACCTACGCTTTAAATGGTGATTGTAGACGGACGTTCACAGAGGTACACAATTGGAGACTTTATAAGGTGAAATTATAATAGGCTTTATTGTGCCTTTTCCTTTTCATCAGGAAATCATCCAAACACAGGAGGGAACAAAACTTCTATTCACTTGGGAGTATCTCTAGTGAAAATACCATGCAATTAATTCACAACTCCCTAAGTCAAGCATGTCTCGCAGCCCCAAAACATATAGCATGAAAATAAGCAGCTATAAGTAGTCTCTTAATAATGAAAGTCTTATCTGTTAGCTTCTGTAGAGTAAGCTTCTCTGCTCTCCTGGAACCGCACCCGTGCGTGCACAGAAAATATCAGCATCCAGGTTTAGAAGTCTTATTTGGTGGCTTGCAATCAGCTCTGCTATGTGGCTGGCAGAGCTCAAGACGTGGTGTCTCCAAAGGTCAGCTCTCAGTCAAAGCTAAGGAGTCACTTCCTGTCTCAAAGGCAGGCTTTTTGTAAACAATCTAATCAGGCAGGTGGTGTTTAGTAATTAACTACCACACTGCTAGATTAAAGGCACATTACTGAACAGGGATAAGTCCCCTGTTACAGTGATGTATTTACATCTTTAATACTTGGGCAATTATTGCCTCCATTTTTTGCAGTTACTAATTTCAGCAACAGCTATCTCCTTATGGTATGTGCACAAATCTGCAGTTTGTGCAATGATATGTACGCATGCTTGATTTAGAGCTGCCTGTGTTGTTGATTACTCTTGGTGTTTAATTTGCCTCATTTATGTACCTTTGCCTCCAGGAATACATGTTTGGTAGATGCGAGTCCCCCGCCTCTTTTAATTTTCTCCCCTTGTTATTAACCCACAGTAATACATTTGTATTGTTATTACTTTCTTGGTATGCCCGTGTGCTTCTTCATAAGGATGCTTTCTCTTGTTGTAGTACATATCCATTATCCTTTAGCACCACTGTCCATTGTTATTATATCATAAATTAAGACAGTTTCTGGGCAACAGTGACGTACTGTGTTGATGCGGTATACTTTTGTGTTTTCCATATATATATATATAAAATATATAATCCAATGCACAGCCGGCACACCATTTGCAAGTAAATAAGTTTTGGTGCTTATCCCATAAAGCAATAACAGACCATACGATACCGGTTGCAACACGACATCAAGAAAGGTCCCCCCCACTGGGGGACCGAAACGTCGGTTTTTGTGTCTTCTATCAAATATAGAAATGTATGATTTACTTACCTGCGTGCTGTCCCTTGATGTCGTGTTGCAACCGGTATCGTATAGTCTATATATATATATATCTTTATTATATATTTGTGAAAGCACTGTATGCCTGTCTGCATCTCCTGTGTCCCATCTGGACCCGCGCTTTTTCCTCCCCTTCCCCCCCCCCCCCCAGCGCCGCTACAGTCAGCGGGGGAGCGTAGCGAGCGCCCGGGACACAGCGGGGGACTCTCACCCCCCCCAACCCGGCGCCGCTACAGTCAGCGGGGGAGCGGAGCGAGCGCCCGGGACACAGCGGGGGACTCTCACCCCCCCCCCACCCACACACACAGAGCGGCTCTCACCCGGCGATCCCCCCCCCCCACCCACCCACACACACAGAGCACTGAGCGGCTCTCCCCTCACCCAGCACCCCCCCCTGGCTCACCCCCCCCACCCACACACACAGAGCACTGAGCGGCGCTCCCCCCCCCACACACACACACACACAGAGCACTGAGCGGCTCTCCCCCCCCCCCAGTGCTCCCCCGGTGCTCCCCCACACACACACACAGAGCACGCGGCTCTCCCCTCACCCGGCGCTCCCCGTCCCAGAGGCCTCTCCTCCGGCTGTCTCTGCCTCTCCTCCGGCTGTCTCCGCCTCTCCCCGCGAGAGGCAAAGCACCTCCTCACCGGAGCGTCTCAGCCTCTCCGCGGAGGAGCCCGAGGTGGAGGAGGAGGGCGACCGGTACCCATAGGAACAGGAGCGCGGCCGTGTGCAAGGTGAGGAAACGCAGGGGAATGGGTTATTTAACGCGTCCAAAACTCACCCTGCCCTTTGCCCCCCCTGCCCTTTGCCCCCCCTGCCCTTTGTCACCCCTGCCCTTTGCCCCCCCTGCCCTCCCTCCCCCTGCCCTCCCTGCCCTCCCTCCCCCTGCCCTTTGCCCCCCTGCCCTCCCTGCCCTTTGCCCCCCTGCCCTCCCTGCCCTTTGCCCTCCCTGCCCTTTGCCCCCCCCTACCCTTTGCCCCCCTGCCCTCCCTCCCCCTGCCCTTTGCCCCCCCTGCCCTCCCTCCCCCTGCCCTTTGCCCCCCCTGCCCTTTGCCCCCCCTGCCCTTTGCCCCCCCTGCCCTTTGCCCCCCCTTGGCCTCCCTCCCCCTGCCCTTTGACCCCTGCCCTCCCCTCCCCCCCTGCCCTTTGCCCCTGCCCTTTTCCCCTTTGCCCTCCCTCCCCCTGCCCCTTTCCCCTTTGCCCCCCTGCCCTTTGCCCCTCTGCCCATTGACACCCTGCCCTTTGCCCCCCTGCCCTTTGGCCTATTGCCCCCTGCCCCCCTCCCTCCCTGCCCTCTTGCCCCCCTCCCTCCCTGCCCTCTTGCCCCCCTTGCCCTCTTGCCCCCCCTGCCCTTTGCCCCTCTCCCTCCCTGCCCTCTTGCCCCCCCTGCCCTCTTGCCCCCCCTGCCCTCTTGCCCCCCCTGCCCTCTTGCCCCCCCTGCCCTTTGCCCCCCTGCCCTTTGCCCCCCCTGCCCTTTGCCCCCCCTGCCCTTTACCCCTTTACCCCTCCTGCCCTTTGCCCTGCTCCCTCCCTGCCCTCTTGCCCCCCTGCCCTCTTGCCCCCCTGCCCTCCCTGCCCTTAGCCCCCCCGCCCCTCCCTGCCCTTAGCCCCCCCGCCCATCCCTGCCCTTAGCCCCCCTGCCCCTCCCTGCCCTTAGCCCCCCCACCCCTCCCTGCCCTTAGCCCCCCCCGTCCCTCCCTGCCCTTTGACCCCCCCCCCCCGCCCCTCCCTGCACTTTGGCCCCCCCTGCCCCTCCCTGCCCTTTGGCCCCCCCCACCCCTCCCTGCCCTTTGGCCCCCCCACCCCTCCCTGCCCTTTGCCCCCCCCCCACCCCTCCCTGCCCTTTGGCCCCCCCGCCCCTCTCTGCCTTCTGGCCCCCGCCCGCCCCTCCCTGCCCTTTGGCCCCCCCTGCCCCTCCCTGCCCTTTGGCCCCCCCCGCCCCTCCCTGCCCTTTGGCCCCCCCGCCCCTCCCTGCCCTTTGGCCCCCCCGACCCTCCCTGCCCTCTGGCCCCCCCCGACCCTCCCTGCCCTCTGGCCCCCCCGCCCCTCCCTGCCCTTTGGCCCCCCCGCCCCTCCCTGCCCTTTGGCCCCCCAGCCCCTCCCTGCCCTTTGCCCCCCCCGCCCCTCCCTGCCCTTTGCCCCCCCTGCCCCTCCCTGCCCCTCCCTGCCCTTTGCCCCCTTGCCCCTCCCTGCCCTTTGCCCCCCTGCCCCTCCCTGCCCTTTGCCCCCCCGCCCCTCCCTGCCCTTTGCCCCCCCGCCCCTCCCTGCCCTTTGCCCCCCCGCCCCTCCCTGCCCTTTGCCCCCCCGCCCCTCCCTGCCCTTTGCCCCCCACCCCTCCCTGCCCTTTGCCCCCCACCCCTCCCTGCCCTTTGCCCCCCCGCCCCTCCCTGCCCTTTGCCCCTCACCCCTCCCTGCCCTTTCCCCCCTGCCCCTCCCTGCCCTTTGCCCCCTGCCCCTTGCCCCCCCCGCCCCTCCCTGCCCTTTCCCCCTTCGCCCCTCCCTGCCCTTTGCCCCCCCGCCCCTCCCTGCCCTTTGCCCCCCGCCCCTCCCTGCCCTTTGCCCCCCCGCCCCTCCCTGCCCTTTGCCCCCCTGCCCCTCCCTGCCCTTTGCCCCCCCGCCCCTCCCTGCCCTTTGCCCCCCCCGCCCCTCCCTGCCCTTTGCCCCCGCCCTTCGCCCCCCCGCCCTTTGCCCCCCCGCCCTTCGCCCCCCCCGCCCTTCGCCCTTCCCCCTGCCCTTCGCCCCCCCCGCCCTTCACCCCTCCCGCCCTTCGCCCCCCCGCCCTTCGCCCCCCGCCCTTCGCCCCCCGCCCTTCGCCCCCCCCACCATTTGCCCCCCCACCCTTCACCCCCCCGCCCTTCCCTGCCTTTTGCCCCCCCGCCCTTCCCTGCCCTTTGCCCCCCGCCCTTCCCTGCCCTTTGCCCCCCCGCCCTTCCCTGCCCTTTGCCCCCCCGCCCTTCCCTGCCCTTTGCCCCCCCCCGCCCTTCCCTGCCCTTTGCCACCCCCTCCCTTCCCTGCCCTTTGCCCCCCCGCCCCTCCCTGCCCTTTGCCCCCCCGCCCCTCCCTGCCCTTTGCCCCCCGCCCCTCCCTGCCCTTTGCCCCCCGCCCCTCCCTGCCCTTTGCCCCCCGTTCCTCCCTGCCCTTTGCCCCCCGCCCCTCCCTGCCCTTTGCCCCCCGCCCCTCCCTGCCCTTTGCCCCCCCGCCCCTCCCTGCCCTTTGCCCCCCCGCCCCTCCCTGCCCTTTGCCCCCCCGCCCCTCCCTGCCCTTTGCCCACCCCCTCCCTGCCCTTTGCCCACCCCCTCCCTGCCCTTTGCCCCCCCCCTCCCTGCCCTTTGCCCCCCCCCCATCCCTGCCCTTTGCCGCCCCTCCCTGCCCTTTGCCCCCCCCCCTGCCCCTCCCTGCCCTTTGCCCCCCCCCGCCCCTCCCTGCCCTTTGCCCCCCGCCCCTCCCTGCCCTTTGCCCCCCGCCCCTCCCTGCCCTTTGCCCCCCCACCCCTCCCTGTCCTTTGCCCCCCCACCCCTCCCTGCCCTTTGACCCCCCCACCCCTCCCTGCCCTTTGCCCCCCCCCACCCCTCCCTGCCCTTTGCCCCCCCCACCCCTCCCTGCCCTTTGCCCACCCCTCCCTGCCCTTTGCCCCCCCCACCCCTCCCTGCCCTTTGCCCCCCCCACCCCTCCCTGCCCTTTGCCCCCCCCACCCCTCCCTGCCCTTTGCCCCCCCCGCCCCTCCCTGCCCTTTGCCCCCCCCGCCCCTCCCTGCCCTTTGCCCCCCCCGCCCCTCCCTGCCCTTTGCCCCCCACCCCTCCCTGCCCTTTGCCCCCCACCCCTCCCTGCCCTTTGCCCCCACGCCCCTCCCTGCCCTTTGCCCCCACGCCCCTCCCTGCCCTTTGCCCCCCACCCCTCCCTGCCCTTTGCCCCCCTGCCCCTCCCTGCCCTTTGCCCCCCTGCCCCTCCCTGCCCTTTGCCCCCTGCCCCCCCCGCCCCTCCCTGCCCTTTCCCCCTTCGCCCCTCCCTGCCCTTTGCCCCCCCGCCCCTCCCTGCCCTTTGCCCCCCGCCCCTCCCTGCCCTTTGCCCCCCGCCCCTCCCTGCCCTTTGCCCGCCCCTCCCTGCCCTTTGCCCCCCCCGCCCCTCCCTGCCCTTTGCCCCCCCCGCCCTTTCCCCCCCCCCCGCCCCTCCCTGCCCTTTGCCCCCCCCGCCCCTCCCTGCCCTTTGCCCCCCCCCGCCCTTTCCCCCCCCCGCCCCTCCCTGCCCTTTGCCCCCCCCCGCCCTTCGCCCCCCCCGCCCTTCGCCCCCCCCGCCCTTCGCCCCCCCCGCCCTTCGCCCCCCCCGCCCTTCGCCCCCCCCGCCCTTCGCCCTTCCCCCTGCCCTTCGCCCCCCCCGCCCTTCACCCCTCCCGCCCTTCACCCCCCCCACCCTTTGCCCCCCCACCCTTCACCCCCCCGCCCTTCCCTGCCCTTTGCCCCCCCGCCCTTCCCTGCCCTTTGCCCCCCACCCCTCCCTGCCCTTTGCCCCCCACCCCTCCCTGCCCTTTGCCCCCACGCCCCTCCCTGCCCTTTGCCCCCACGCCCCTCCCTGCCCTTTGCCCCCCACCCCTCCCTGCCCTTTGCCCCCCACCCCTCCCTGCCCTTTGCCCCCCACCCCTCCCTGCCCTTTGCCCCCCACCCCTCCCTGCCCTTTGCCCCCCTGCCCCTCCCTGCCCTTTGCCCCCTGCCCCCCCCGCCCCTCCCTGCCCTTTCCCCCTTCGCCCCTCCCTGCCCTTTGCCCCCCCGCCCCTCCCTGCCCTTTGCCCCCCGCCCCTCCCTGCCCTTTGCCCCCCGCCCCTCCCTGCCCTTTGCCCGCCCCTCCCTGCCCTTTGCCCCCCCCGCCCCTCCCTGCCCTTTGCCCCCCCCGCCCTTTCCCCCCCCCCCGCCCCTCCCTGCCCTTTGCCCCCCCCGCCCCTCCCTGCCCTTTGCCCCCCCCCGCCCTTTCCCCCCCCCGCCCCTCCCTGCCCTTTGCCCCCCCCCCGCCCTTCGCCCCCCCCGCCCTTCGCCCCCCCCGCCCTTCGCCCCCCCCGCCCTTCGCCCCCCCCGCCCTTCGCCCCCCCGCCCTTCGCCCCCCCCGCCCTTCGCCCCCCCCGCCCTTCGCCCCCCCGCCCTTCGCCCCCCCCGCCCTTCGCCCCCCCCGCCCTTCGCCCTTCCCCCTGCCCTTCGCCCCCCCCGCCCTTCACCCCTCCCGCCCTTCGCCCCCCCGCCCTTCACCCCCCCCACCCTTTGCCCCCCCACCCTTCACCCCCCCGCCCTTCCCTGCCCTTTGCCCCCCCGCCCTTCCCTGCCCTTTGCCCCCCCGCCCTTCCCTGCCCTTTGCCCCCCCGCCCTTCCCTGCCCTTTGCCCCCCCCCCGTCCTTCCCTGCCCTTTGCCCCCCCCCTCCCTGCCCTTTGCCCCCCCCTCCCTGCCCTTTGCCCCCCCCCTCCCTGCCCTTTGCCCCCCCCCTCCCTGCCCTTTGCCCCCCCCCTCCCTGCCCTTTGCCCCCCCCTCCCTGCCCTTTGCCACCCCCTCCCTGCCCTTTGCCGCCCTTCCCTGCCCTTTGCCCCCCCCGCCCCTCCCTGCCCTTTGCCCCCCCGCCCCTCCCTGCCCTTTGCCCCCCCCGCCCCTCCCTGCCCTTTGCCCCCCCCGCCCCTCCCTGCCCTTTGCCCCCCCCGCCCCTCCCTGCCCTTTGCCCCCCCACCCCTCCCTGCCCTTTGCCCCCCCACCCCTCCCTGCCCTTTGCCCCCCCACCCCTCCCTGCCCTTTGCCCCCCCACCCCTCCCTTCCCTTTGCCCCCCCACCCCTCCCTTCCCTTTGCCCCCCCACCCCTCCCTTCCCTTTGCCCCCCCACCCCTCCCTGCCCTTTGCCCCCCCACCCCTCCCTGCCCTTTGCCCCCCCCCACCCCTCCCTGCCCTTTGCCCCCCCCCACCCCTCCCTGCCCTTTGCCCCCCCCACCCCTCCCTGCCCTTTGCCCCCCCGCCCCTCCCTGCCCTTTGCCTCCCTGCCCTTTGCCCCCCCGCCTCTCCCTGCCCTTTGCCCCCCCGCCCCTCCCTGCCCTTTGCCCCCCCGCCCCTCCCTGCCCTTTGCCCCCCCGCCCCTCCCTGCCCTTTGCCCCCCCTGCCCTTTGCCCCCCCGCCCCTCCCTGCCCTTTGCCCCCCCGCCCCTCCCTGCCCTTTGCCCCGCCGCCCCACCCTGCCCTTTGCCCCCCCACCCCTCCCTGCCCTTTTCCCCCCCACCCCTCCCTGCCCTTTGCCCCCCCACCCCTCCCTGCCCTTTGCCCCCCCACCCCTCCCTGCCCTTTGCCCCCCCACCCCTCCCTGCCCTTTGCCCCCCACCCCTCCCTGCCCTTTGCCCCCCACCCCTCCCTGCCCTTTGCCCCCCCACCCCTCCCTGCCCTTTGCCCCCCGCCCCTCCCTGCCCTTTGCCCCCCCGCCCCTCCCTGCACTTTGCCCCCCCGCCCCTCCCTGCCCTTTGCCCTCCCCGCCCTTCCACGCACCTTTGCCCCTCCCCCCCCCCGCCCTTCTACTCCATGCCCCCTGCCCTTCCACGCCCGGGCAACGCCAGGTATATCAGCTAATATATATATATATATATATATATATATATATATATATATTATATATATATATATATGTATGTATGTTTTTCAGTATTAGGTGATACCTTTTTTATTTGGACTAAAAATGTATGTCATAGGACAAGCTTTCGAGAGTTCTTCAGGTTAGCAATACTGATATACAAAGGAATCTGTGGCTAAAACAGTGCAGAACAAAAAAAACAGATATGTACTGTAGATAAGGTAGGGTGTTAAAAGTGTTTGAAGCCAGGGGAGGGTGACAAGAAAAGGTGGGGAGGGGGGGGGAGAAAGTTTGGATAAGAATAGAGGCAGGCACGATAATTACAAACAATTTTGATAGTGTGTGAGAAACCCCATATCCGCATTAAGTCCTTTGGTTTTGGTGTCAAAGAGTCTTATCATTCTGAGTTCAAATGTTTTCCATTCTTGGGTGCGTTTAAACATTCCATTGAGGATTTTTGGTTTTTAAATCATTTATGGAATGGTCTGGTTCTGAGAAATTATGTCCCACTGGTGAGCAGTATCTTCCTTCTTCATGGTGGAGTGTCTGTGCATATTCATTCTGCCTTGTAGTTTTTTGGCTGGTTTCCCCAATGTAGCAACCTTGATCACATTTGTTGCACTGAATCATATACACCACATTCCTGGATGTGCAGCAGTATGATCCTTTAACATTGAGTGTTCCATGGTTGTGACTGGCTGTGGGATCTTGGCATATATGTTTGCAGAGTTTGCAGCGTTTGTTGTTGCACGGTTTTGTGCCATTATCAGTGTCTTTAAATTCGTTGTGAAGTTTTCTGTTGAGGTTTGGTGGTTGCCGGAACGCAAGAATGGGAGGTTTGGGAAACATTTCTTTTAATGTCACATCCTCTGCCAGCATGGATTGCACATCTTGGATTATTTTTTCGTATACCCTCTAGAGCAGGGTTGTATGTGGCCACTTGTGGTATGCGTGTGGTAGGTTCTTTCTGTCTGTATTGTAGCAGGTGTTCTCGTGGGGCTTTTAGTGCAGATGTAATAGTTTTGGCAATGGTCTTTGGTTTGTATCCCTTCTGTCTGAACGATTCGGTCAGGGTTGTCAGATGTCTGTTTCTGTCTTCAGTGTCAGAGACCTGTGGAAAAATAAACCACTGAAGTTAAAACCTTATCCACTGTTTGGGACTCTTCCTGACCCCACTGCGAGGCTGTCATGAAGGATATCTCATGGTTTTATCCCAGTACATTATAAACATTTTCCTAAAATGGCGGCACAGAAAATACAACAAATAGGTTAAAACAAGTGAAAACTTTTAAGAACATTATGCCAGGTACAGGGGAACCGGAGCACTCTGAGGTAGCACACAGTCCCATTTACATGTACCGTAACAAGGCTTCCCATATTTTAACATATTTATTTTTATATGCATAGGTTACTTTTTCCATTATTCAGATATCCCACAACCTTGCTCGCCAATTATTGTGTGAAACAGGTGGATTTTCACCCTTTCACCATTAAAATTGTTGCCGCAAGAAACGTGGTTAATAATTTTTTCAGACGTGTTAGACGTCCTATCTTCTGGCCACCACTCCAATAATTTGCATTCAAGCTCCATAGGGATCTCTAATTGGGTAATATTTAGTATTTCTGTGTTGTGTTGTGTATTATGTGTTTCCAGAAACTGTTGACTCTTGGACAAGACCACCACAAATGGAAGAAAGCCACCTTGGAACCACAATTTCCAGCATAGATCTGGAGTACCAGGATAAATCTTGGATAATGATGCTGGAGATTTATATATACGATTAAGAAAATGTATACGTAAATTGGATTATTTGGTGGATATGGAAATTCTATTTATATCTGTCCAGATGTCTTGCCAGTCTTCAAATTCTATATATTTTCTAAAGTCAGCTTGCTGTTGGAGACAGTAGGAGTTGGTGTTATCCCCATGGAGTAAATTAATATCCACGTATGTCGAAATATTAACTGCTTTATACTAAATGTATAAAATATACTATTTTCCAGAGATTGTGTTCCTGATAGGAAGGCAATCTTATTCCCAGATTTTAGTCATAGGGTGAATTTGAAAATACTGATAGAAGCGAACTCTCTCTCTCTCTTATACACTCGTTCAATTGTTCCATAGACTTGAAACCATCATTTACAAATACTGTACATCTTTTAGATATACAATTTTCACTGATAACATCTATTAGTCAGTATACAGTACCAGAGGGGTAACTCTATCCAGTGTATTGTTTCTAAATTGTATGCCAATATGTAATGGCAGGTCTAGCAAGGCAGTGCTGCTGCCAGAGACATGTCTCATCTGGTTTTTCAAAGAGTAGTTCTGAGATTTGGTTATTACCTATAGCTATTTCCTCAAGGTCTACCCAATAAGCACTAGGCTGTCTGTGGTACCAGTAATACATACACTTCGATGGTGTTGACCAGTAATTATATCCTTTTTAATTCTAGCCTTTTTTCCATTCCACTCCTTTGTAACAGGGACTTATCACGGTTTGAGGGAGACTGCCTCTAAATCCAGCAGTGTGCTGGTTAATTGGACACAGGCAATCAACCAGACTCCATCTGGTTGATTAGGACTTTTAGAAAAAGCCTGATTTGAGAAACAGGAAGGAGATTCCTTAGCTCACAAGGGAGCTGACATAAGGAAAAGGAGGGCTGTGTTATGAGAGCAAGACAAAAGGGGGACCAGACCTCTATGACTGGACCCTCAAGCAGACACCTACCCGGACACCAATGACCTGAAGGGCCACCTGCTTTAAGGTACCGCTGAGACTTTGGGGTGAGAAGTGGGTAAGGAACTCCCCCCCCCCCCCCCAGCCTTGCATAGAGGGACTGGGGAAGTAAGTTAGCTCTTACACAGGGATAGTTGTTTATTGTTTTATGTATATTTTTGTCTACTGTATTGTTTAAAGGAACAGGCAATAAAGCCTTGTTTTAATTTCACCTTAAAAACAGTCTCCATTGCATACCTCTGCACACATCTCTTACACCTTAACCCCCATCAGTCCTTAACCCCCACCCACCACAAACACTCATTAACAACCCCCCCCCCCCACTCATTAACATGCACACACTCAACCCCCCCTGACCCAATCATTAACCCCATCATACACATGAACCCCTCACACTCAACCCCCCCGCCTTACATTCCTACAGACGCTGGCCTCCACAGAGCATGCGCTCACACACACACTTTCTCCCTGGGGGGAGGCCTCCAGTGCCTGGTGGATGCGAAATTTGGGGTTTCGGTGCCTGCGCGGGGGTGGTGCTTGAAGTGAACGCCGGCCGTAGCAGAGGAGAGCTGGGTCCCAGCAGCCAACAGACGTGGTTATTGGGCCCGACCTCCAGCCGGGTCCAACTTCCAGCACCGGCCAGCGGGCTCTCCCCTCGTCGGGGCAGCCCAGATTGTACAGTACCGGTATGTATGTTACAGAACCACTACCCAGAAAAGTGTTCCTGCATATTGTATCTTTAGGTGCAGACAGCAAGGCACATAAAAGCAGAGGGAGGTGTGATGTAGACCCACAGGTTTTTTTTAATAATATGTACATATATATGTTTTTACAGTGACTACATTTAACCAAACTCATTCCATGTATATCTTTATTTATTTAGCAACATCCATGTGTATGTAGCCCTCTTTCCCCCCCACCCTAAGTGAGATTGGGGTGGGTAGGTGTATCTGACTACTATCAGTGTGGTGCGGTACCTGTTTGGCAACCAGGAGGGCTGAGCTTCCGCCACGGGGAACCTGGGGTATGTACTTACACTCGGTGCAGCGCCTCCACTGATGAGGGATCCCAACGGGGTGGGAGTGTGCCCTCACCAGAACAACCATACAGTAAATACACACCGTGTGAATAAACAGTATTTACTGAGCAGAAACTGTAACTCCAATAACACCTCTTTGCATAACATCAAAACAATATATCAATAACAGTGCATCACTCTGAATGCATACCATCCCCCCACCCACATGTCCATCATCACATTCCCCGCAGTCTCTTGAGTGTCCCCAACAATAAAGACCAGTGTGAGTGTGAGGGATAGCGCTTCCCTGTGTTGGGGCCCGGTGGTGCACTTAATTCATACTACCTCCCTGACCAGTCCTGGTCAGGAAAATCCTTGGAACTCAGCAGCACCGCACAGTGATCCCACGGCGTGCTGCGCTGCTCTCTGCAGGAATGGGTGCACACGCTGCATCCACAGGAAAGGAATCTCCAGCCGGAATGCTCCTTTAACACAGTCTCTGAACACGCTGTCAGACAGTCAGAGGCCGTCAGACAGCATCCCTCTTGCTGCTCTAAATATGGTGAAGGAGTCCCTGTCCTAAGGCCAACCCTATATCATACAGCTTCCTCTGGTGTCATAGGGGACTAACTGGGCCCTGGGGTATACCTCTACCCTAGTCCCTGCATGCAGAATAACTCTCTCTGTAACTTCTGTCGGATCCCAGACTCTGGCAGCTCACCACGTGCAACTGGCACTGGTGATATACACACATTGAACAACTAGCTCCTAACTCACTTATCCTAACGCGCCTGCAGCCGACACACAGCTCTCAGTCAGCCGGCAGACAGTAACACACGCTGCACACACACTGCACTCAGTACAGTCAGCGTCACATGCAACACTCCACACAGCAACCTGGAACCCTAACACTAACACTAACAGCTACGCACTGCAAACTTCTGGAACGCGTACAGCAACTTGCTGCACACTAGCACTATGCCTTCTTGTCAGGCCTCACAGCACTGCCAGCCGTGATCCTGACAAGACAGCACACAGACACGCACTAAGGGCAGCGTCCCTATCTGGGCCGTCCCTCAGCACTTACCCACTAACCTGGTGGGGAGTTGGGGCCTTACTTGGGATGTGGGGACCTTACTCGATGCAGGAGCTGCATATGCTCTCTGCACCCTTCCTTCCCTCACAGCTCCCCAGCTCCAACTGACAAACGTGCTCAAGCCCAAACAATGTATCCACTTTGCCTGCCTGGCCTTCCTAAGCCCTATTGGCTCCCTGGTGTCACATGGGGCATACAGAGACTCATGAGACTCGTAGTCCCTGCTCAGAGCCTTCCCTGATAGGCTAGGGGTTCGCGGGCTTTCCTTACCCTCCACTGCGCGTGTGCAATCTTTCCCGGGCTTTCTCTCTTCTCCCTGAGCTGTCCCTATGCTCGCGCGAGCTATCCCTAGCTCTGGGGCTTTCCCTGCGCCTACGCGTCCACTGCGCATGCGCGAGACGGTCCTCAATGGCGGCGCCCTGCTCTGCGGCCGCCGGGACCTTAGAGACGCGATCGCGGCCTTAGCAACGGCCCGATCGCGTCCCCGGCAACCGGCCGCAGGCAGGGGAAGCCGCGCTGCTCCCTGCTCCAGCCCCCACCCTTGGAAGCAGCCGTCGGGTCTTTCGGCACCCGCGATCGAGCTGCCCAAGGGGAGGGGGGTCTCAAGGAGCTGCGGGAGCTCCAGGCTACACTCTCCCCCTGGTGGAAAATCCAACGTCCTCGCTTGGAGAACGCCATACCCTGACATAAGGTTTATACAATTAAAATGCATGGCACAGAACATACAACACGTGTCGAATTTACCCTTCAGGTTACATTGCACTTCACACCAAACTATACCCGAGACTAGCTGAGACCATTTGTGGGGTGCCCCTAACTGATCATGTGGGGGTACCTCACTTTTGCGTCCGTGAGCCTCCCCTAGAAAAATTTCTTGGAGAGCACACTCTAAAGCGACAGTTACTGGCTCTTCGCTACTTCCTCCCACTGGTGGAAGGAGTAGCACAGTGTCTCTGAAGCAGACCCTTACCCGGTCATCCGCGGCAGGGATGCGGCAGACCAGGAGGCCAGGACCTTTCCCGCGGTCCACGACTTGGCGAATGGCACACTCCTTTTTGGGCTTAAAGGAGGCCAGTCTCCCTGGATCTTCCTTTACACAGTCCTTGTCCCTACTGACTTGCGAGGCTTCCACTGAAAAGCGAGCCCTGGACAATGTCTCTGTTTCACCTGACCGGGGGTAAAGAGTATACACCCGACCACTGCGGTGATTCACGGTGGCCAACAGGTCCTTGGGGATGCTGTCAGTTCCCACCTCGGCCGTCTTGGGACCTGCCCCCGGTACTTCTGGGGCAGTCCACTTACGCGCTGAAAACTCGGGAGCGTTGGATCCCAGTCCTGGGACCACTTGTGTCGGAGCGCACGGGCTCATACTCTGTTCAGAAGCCGCAACCCTGACCTTCTTCACGGCCAGCTCCATCGGAGATTGTGGGGAGTTAGGGAGTTCCTTACCACTCCACTGGCTTGGGATGGATTCTCCCAAGGAGGACACCTCCGCCAGGACGCGATGCAGAGGGGAGCCCTTCGCCCGGGTGACCAGACTTAAGGAGCCATCGTGCTCCGCGGTCACCTGGAGGCTCACCCCCGACACCCCTGGGGCAGTCGACTCACCCTCATCGTCGTTTCTTACTGGTCCCCATTCTAGGACCGATGGTACCTCGGTAGTAGGTCGGACTGACCATTGTAGGGCGCACGGGCCCACAGCAGGGTCCGCAACATCGTGATACACCTCCTCTAGGGCACACGGGCCCACAGCAGGCTCTGCATCCGCCAAGATAGGGTGTTCATTGCTGTCACTAAAGTGGTCCGCCGGCAGGCGCATCGCCACAAGTGACTGGTCGCTGGATTCACTAGAAGAAGGTGGGGGTATATACACCTTACCCTGTGATTCCTCTGTATAATCGCTGGGGTGGTTCGCCGGTAGGCGCATCGCCACCGATGGGACTTCAACCTCGTCCCGCTCAGGAACCGGATCTGAAATGTTCACTCGGGCACACGGGCCCTCCACAACCTGTTGTTGGTAGCGGGAATCCCTAAGTAATTTCTCCCTGAAGACAGACTTAACTTCAGCACAACTCAGAGTGATATAGAGGTCAGGCTCCTCCTCCCTAGAACAGTCTGTCTCATCCACGTTTGGTTGAAAGTCACAGTGCTTGCTCCCCCTGGTGGAATCTGAAGGAGGGGCACTTTCTACAAGGGAGTGGTTCTGGCTCTGTGCTGAGTCACTCACAGTGCAGGGGCGGGGTTCAGGGTTTCGCGCCCAACCCGGACAATACTCTGCAACAATTTCTTGCACAGTCCTGGTGCTCTCCCGACTTGGCGGGAGCCGCCATCTTAGGTGTGACTCACTGCTAGAGAGAGACTCCATTTTAATCACAGTCTCTGCAATTACACTAGGGCTCTCTGTATAGATAGGGGGGTAGCCTTCTGGTTTTCCCGCCAATCCCGGACAGTTTTCTTCAATAAAATTTAGTGCAGGCTTGCAGCCAGCAGCACGTGCGTTCTCCTGCGTTGGCGGGAGACGCCATTTGGCTGGGTCGGCGTAAACTAGGGGGTACCCCTCAGACGGGCCCCCGGGCATACACAGGGCGGACGGTGCCTCTGCCAGGCATATATCCGCGGTGGGGATGGACACAAAAAGTATCATTTTCCATAGGGCCGTGGGATCGTGTTCTTCTTCTAAGAAACATGCGTGCGGCCACCCTGGAATTTCACGCATATAGGACTGAACCTCAACCGCGGGCATAGTTGCGGGAAGGCCTCCTACTACCACTACCTGGCCAGGCTCCATATACTGCCTCAAAGCCCAGGCAAGGACCTCGTGTTCGGACTTCACAAACATGGCGACAAAAATAGGACTGGGACAATTTGGGGAAAAAAAATGGAACAGAGCACCCCAGGTCTGGATCTCAGCAGCGCCTCCAAATGTAGCCCTCTTTCCCCCCCACCCTAAGTGAGATTGGGGTGGGTAGGTGTATCTGACTACTATCAGTGTGGTGCGGTACCTGTTTGGCAACCAGGAGGGCTGAGCTTCCGCCACGGGGAACCTGGGGTATGTACTTACACTCGGTGCAGCGCCTCCACTGATGAGGGATCCCAACGGGGTGGGAGTGTGCCCTCACCAGAACAACCATACAGTAAATACACACCGTGTGAATAAACAGTATTTACTGAGCAGAAACTGTAACTCCAATAACACCTCTTTGCATAACATCAAAACAATATATCAATAACAGTGCATCACTCTGAATGCATACCATCCCCCCACCCACATGTCCATCATCACATTCCCCGCAGTCTCTTGAGTGTCCCCAACAATAAAGACCAGTGTGAGTGTGAGGGATAGCGCTTCCCTGTGTTGGGGCCCGGTGGTGCACTTAATTCATACTACCTCCCTGACCAGTCCTGGTCAGGAAAATCCTTGGAACTCAGCAGCACCGCACAGTGATCCCACGGCGTGCTGCGCTGCTCTCTGCAGGAATGGGTGCACACGCTGCATCCACAGGAAAGGAATCTCCAGCCGGAATGCTCCTTTAACACAGTCTCTGAACACGCTGTCAGACAGTCAGAGGCCGTCAGACAGCATCCCTCTTGCTGCTCTAAATATGGTGAAGGAGTCCCTGTCCTAAGGCCAACCCTATATCATACAGCTTCCTCTGGTGTCATAGGGGACTAACTGGGCCCTGGGGTATACCTCTACCCTAGTCCCTGCATGCAGAATAACTCTCTCTGTAACTTCTGTCGGATCCCAGACTCTGGCAGCTCACCACGTGCAACTGGCACTGGTGATATACACACACTGAACAACTAGCTCCTAACTCACTTATCCTAACGCGCCTGCAGCCGACACACAGCTCTCAGTCAGCCGGCAGACAGTAACACACGCTGCACACACACTGCACTCAGTACAGTCAGCGTCACATGCAACACTCCACACAGCAACCTGGAACCCTAACACTAACACTAACAGCTACGCACTGCAAACTTCTGGAACGCGTACAGCAACTTGCTGCACACTAGCACTATGCCTTCTTGTCAGGCCTCACAGCACTGCCAGCCGTGATCCTGACAAGACAGCACACAGACACGCACTAAGGGCAGCGTCCCTATCTGGGCCGTCCCTCAGCACTTACCCACTAACCTGGTGGGGAGTTGGGGCCTTACTTGGGATGTGGGGACCTTACTCGATGCAGGAGCTGCATATGCTCTCTGCACCCTTCCTTCCCTCACAGCTCCCCAGCTCCAACTGACAAACGTGCTCAAGCCCAAACAATGTATCCACTTTGCCTGCCTGGCCTTCCTAAGCCCTATTGGCTCCCTGGTGTCACATGGGGCATACAGAGACTCATGAGACTCGTAGTCCCTGCTCAGAGCCTTCCCTGATAGGCTAGGGGTTCGCGGGCTTTCCTTACCCTCCACTGCGCGTGTGCAATCTTTCCCGGGCTTTCTCTCTTCTCCCTGAGCTGTCCCTATGCTCGCGCGAGCTATCCCTAGCTCTGGGGCTTTCCCTGCGCCTACGCGTCCACTGCGCATGCGCGAGACGGTCCTCAATGGCGGCGCCCTGCTCTGCGGCCGCCGGGACCTCAGAGACGCGATCGCGGCCTTAGCAACGGCCCGATCGCGTCCCCGGCAACCGGCCGCAGGCAGGGGAAGCCGCGCTGCTCCCTGCTCCAGCCCCCACCCTTGGAAGCAGCCGTCGGGTCTTTCGGCACCCGCGATCGAGCTGCCCAAGGGGAGGGGGGTCTCAAGGAGCTGCGGGAGCTCCAGGCTACATGTACATAGCACTTTACAGCAGCAGCAGCAGCAGCAGCAGCAGCAGCAGCAGCAGCAGCACACACACACACACACACACACGTGACATGTACTGGCCAGATCTGTGCTTTACCCTGATTAATATGTAATAACCAGAAGTCGCACACTTGGCCCTCCTGATTATAGCTGAAGCAGGAAAGCCCATTACACAGGGAGGTCTGTGCAGCCTCCTCATGCCTATTGGTCAAAGATCCCACCAACCATAAGCAGCCAGATCCCCTGCCCCACTTCCCCTGAAAAAGTTTGAATGACTCAAGCAGCAGCAGCCCCAGGGAGAAGGATGTATGCTGTATACAAGCTGTAGCCTCAGGGAGAAGGATGTATGCTGTATACAAGCAGTAGCAGAAAGGCTTGCTCTGCTAGGGACACATGGAGCAGACACGCAGCCATCACCTCTCAGTGAGAGTGGACGTGTTGCTGCTGTTAGCCGGTTGGTCTCTCTGGCTGAGTGTGGCTGCTGCTGAGCCAGTGAGTGCAGAGAGGAGCCTGGTTTGGGGGCCAGGACTGCATGCTGAGACTGTGCTGCCTGTCAGGTACTTCCACATCCAGGCTGTGACCCACAGCGGGCAGAACCTCACCCTGTCACCAGGTAATCCATGCTCTGCACACACAGGCACGGGCAGCCGGGCAGTGTGTGATACCATGACACAGATCCGGGTGGGGAGAGAGACACTCCTCCCCCAGAAAGTGTCTTCCTCATGCTTCTTAACCCTTCCTGTGCATGAGAGGCCTGTGCTACAGGTTGGAAACCAGTGCTCTGAAAACGGCACTAAAAGTTGCTAAATGTAGGGGAAAAGGCACAACATGTTTATTTGGTTACTGAACTGTACTATTATTTATTCTTGTTGCATGTAAAAAAAATATATATATATATATATATATATATATATATGTGTGAAAGCTTCCACCCCCCTTGCCCCCCCCCCCCCCTCCCCAAATGACCTAATGCTGCTGATGTTATTGATATGGCTTCTATGTGTTTGGCATGTGTATTTCCTATTCTTGTTTTTGCAGGGAAAATAGCACAAGGATGCAGATAGTGGGATGAGCAGTTTAGTAGAGGACCACAATGTAGTTCTATGGCGAACAGTGCAGATTGCTGCTTTAAAGTAGCAATTCAAGCAATATCCTACGTGTGGGTTTTAAAAATAAATAAACTAGTTCTGTAGTAATAGATAATACTTACTAGATTTTTTTTTTAATGTTTTCTTCAATACTTAGTGACATTTGTAATGAGCTTAAATATACAGAGCATCCTGTGGTTTCTATAGCAGGTTTTAGCCACCTCCAAACCAGTGCAAGATCTTTGCAACACTTTCCGGTTTGTGGTAATTTGTTGCCAATATTCCCATCAGTTTGAGCTGCAAACTGTAATAATAGATGTTATCGTAGTAATATAAGAATACATTGTAGCTGCTGAGTTACACTGACTGAAGGATTGATTGAAACTGAAAGGCAGCCATTTAGTGAACCCTGGGAAGCAAGATCTTTGCTGATCGCTCCCTGGATAACGAATCGATCGTCAGCTTAGGTAATTCATTTTCAATAAAGGTAATCAAAGGCCACATGTATTAAAACAACAAATGATATTTGTTTAAGTGCACTGGACTACCTCTTTAACCTCATTACTGCCAGGGAGACCTGCAACACATTGCAGAGTAAATCAATGCATGGCCGCCCTCCCTGGGAGCATAGGGCTAAAGGGGCAAACCTGTGATACTTGGTTAACAAAAATCTAACCTTATCGTCTTTTATTTCAGGAAATAAATCCTTTAAAGTCGTGATTAAAGCACTCTCTTTAAAAGAGCACATAAGGATTCATGTACCAGATCCTCTGGATCGGAACGATGGTTCCTTCCTGATGAGATATCGCATGTATGGCAGTGTCGCTGAAGGGTTAATCATTGAAGTCCTTCACGGGGATGAGCAGGTAGCTCGGTCCCCTTACATACTGAAAGGTAAGCATTGACTTTCTATTTTCTGTACCCCGTGCCACAGGGGACTGCAACTCATTAAATAATAA
This sequence comes from Ascaphus truei, assembly GCF_040206685.1. Taxonomy (NCBI): domain Eukaryota; kingdom Metazoa; phylum Chordata; class Amphibia; order Anura; family Ascaphidae; genus Ascaphus; species Ascaphus truei. The sequence goes on from NC_134485.1 coordinate 381,529,043, forward strand.
TGAACCATTTTGAATGGTTCATTATATATATTTGCATGTCATTTCCCAGAATCCCTTGCTGCAGTGGAAGCGCTGTATGCTGGGTGACAATGGGGAAAGACAGGGTTGCAGACCTGTCTAAGACATGCAAATGAACATACAGTAATATTTACAGTTGCTTTATGCTTTACTGTGGAGGGTTTTTGTCACTTTTTTACCCACCATAACCTTAATGACAGTGGTGATTACCTAGTCTAGTCTCAAACCTGCTATGCCATTAAGACCAGCCTCACACTGATGATACCCATCAAGGTTGAAACATGTATGTGAGTAGGTCTAATGGCTTTGCATCTCATCCCAGCCTCTGTTTAAAAGCTGTGTTTAAAACAGCATGCATTGGCTTGAGGATTGGCTTGTGTAATACGAGCTCGAGACAAAAGGTGGCACTGGGTGCTCATTTGCATGTCATTTCCCAGAATCCCTTGCTGCAGTGGAAGCGCTGTATGCTGGGTGACAATGGGGAAAGACAGGGTTGCAGACCTGTCTAAGACATGCAAATGAACATACAGTAATATTTACAGTTGCTTTATGCTTTACTGTGGAGGGTTTTTGTCACTTTTTTACCCACCATAACCGTAATGACAATATATATATATATATATATATATATATACATATACATATATATATATATATATATATATATATATACATATACATATATACAGTGTTCGACAAACCTATACATTTGCTCGCCCCGGGCGAGTGGATTTACGTTTGGTACTAGGTGGCGAGTAGATTTTTTTGTGATTTGTCAACCACTATATATATATATATATATATATATATATATATATATATATATAATCATTTCTATCATCTCTATCTATCTATCATATTCATGGCTATTCAATATTCAGTAGCCATATTGGTCCTGGAGACATGTATATTCCTTGTAGGTGATGGTGCACATCATTGTTCTACGTAGAAGAAATTGCTTTGTGCAGAGATTTCACAACTTCACAGGTTTTTTCACTTTTCAAAATGTACACGATATAATATGCTCTATGAAGAGCCCTAATATTGGTCCCCTAAAAAGGGGTCACCACCTACAATGAATCTACCCAAGTGATTGTTCTCAGGGTTAATCCATTGAGTCCCCGTGGGGACTGCATGCTTTTGTTCCAGGTTTTACCCTCCATTCTATTAAGACTTGCTATTAAGGATTTTTACATGGGGAAAAGCACGTAAACTTGTAAAGGGCAGACGTGTACACAGATCAGTTCAAACATATCATAGGTGCCCATTATTTAAAAAAAAAAATCAAATGTTTCTCTCTATATCCTATATAATCTCAAAAACAAAGTCACAGCACCATATGATTAATGATGGATCAAAGTGAATCCTAACTAAATAGAATGGAGGAGAGCAGCTACTATTAACTAGAATATAGCAATTGCAAGCAAAACAAAAAAACACAAACAGACAATATGTATGACAAGGAAAAAGGAACTAGGAAATGGAAACACAAGGAAAAAACATAAGGATGGGAAAGCCAAAAAGTAAAATAAAACCTAAATAAAAATGATGTAAAACACTGGAAAACCCGGACAGCTATCAGCAGAACATCTACCTTCCTCGATACTTCTATAAAACAAAAAGGGACAGCGCGGGCTCCATAGTGTAAATGCTATAGGTTTTATTAACACGAGCTAAAATCAGGTCACTCACAGCAATGACGGTAGGACATGCGCATCGGACATAGACACCAGTATCCTGTTTGTCACCCATTATAGAGCTGTAGACTTGTGGCTGCATGCGTGTGAATCTGTTCCGCTCCCACAGCCGGGAACCTCCGTAATGTGCGTCCACTCAATGGCCCCCCGGTTAAGCGTTACACTTACTCTTTGTTCCACAGCACAACAGCTCCCCTCCGATACAGCAAAAACACAGTAAAGTAGAGGCCTTGCATGTTTAATGGGATTTATCAAACTCGTTGCCGATATTGCTACATTTTCCCCCTTTCTTTGCACCACAAAATCTGTCACATCTGAGATGGTTTAAACCTCTCTGTTTAACTATCTATACATGATGTAAAGCATTAATTTAATTTAATAAACATCTTACATCTGATGGAACTGGGAGCAAAATATAGAGCAATGCACCAATCAAGATGTCTTTGTGCTGATACATCTCCCTGTTAATGTTAGAAAGATTGCGTGCAGAGTATACCATAAGACAAAGCTAGATACTGGTTCTCTTATGCAAAGTATGAGGTGTGGAGTTTCTTCATTGCTGTGTACTGTCATTTCTTACTCCCTATTATCAAGGTAATGTTGGTACATTATATACGTATAGAGTTAGGTTATATTAATGCAGTGTAATACCAGTGAACAAGGACGTGATGATAATATAAACATTTGTCACATATTGGATTTCAATCCAGGTTTTCACCGTTTAAAGGCTTTGCTATTGCCATTACCACTTGGTTTAACTACTATTGGGGTTACTAGAATGCTATTTAAATAATGTTTCCTTTTGCGTTTAGGGCCAGTTTATCACGAATACTGCAACTGCCCAGAAGAGGACCCCCAAATCTGGCAGCAGACTCTTTCTTGTCCATCCAAAGAAGCTCAAATTTCCAAGGACTTTGTGCCGTTCCCAAGTATAGACCTTAACCGAATGCTGGAGGAAGTCCCTAGGAGGTTTGCAGAAAAGAGAGGCGCCATTGTTCATTACACTGTTCTAAATAATAATATTTACAGACGTTCCTTGGGCAAGTACACAGACTTCAAAATGTTCTCTGATGAGATATTGCTGTCATTGGCAAGAAAGGTATCAGTATGCCAGGATTCATTTAAAAGTCCTAAAGAACATATTCTCTTCCAAAGGCTTTGGAGTAAACAAGGGTTGGCGCATTGTTGTTTTCAGATAGTGGTTTACATTTTGAAGGCTTTTTATATGGTATTATACCCTAGGACAAATTCCTACACGTATGAATCATAAGTTGTGGTTGTCTGAAGTGTTGTGAAAAATGAATAATGGCACGAGCATAGACGTTGTATTCACTTGCCCTGTCTAATAATCTTTAAACACATATTTAGGTGCGTCTGCCTGATTTTGAATTCTATATTAATGTTGGGGATTGGCCAGTGGAACATCGAAAAGCTAATGATACCCCTGGCCCTCTGCCAATGATATCTTGGTGTGGCTCCACCGATTCACAAGACATCATCCTTCCAACCTATGATACCACTCATTCAACTCTTGAAGCCCTCCGCGGTGTAACCAACGACCTTCTCTCTATTCAGGGACATACAGGTAAATTCCTCAATCATTCCTCTATTATTTGTACATTAAAACAACCTGAAAACCCTGAAGCAACATAGATACTACTACAGCTCATTACAGTAGCTGACCCACACTGACCGCTGCTGATGACCTCTAACAACTTTGAAACACCAAAAACCACTCTTATGTTCGTTCTTCACGTACCAAACTTTAACTACTACTGTCAGAAAGACTCTTGCGTTGGTTATTACAATACAAAACAAACCACTACTGTAGGTAGGATAGATTCTCATGTTGGTTGTTACAGTACTTTACAGGGCAGCACATGAAATCACGATGGCTGCTCTGACAAGGGTGTATTTATTAACATCGGCTTATTTTAGGCAGTAGTTTTCAACCTATTAAGAATTGAGGAACCCATTCAAATGAATCTAGACCTTGTAGAACTCGAACTTGACTATCATATGTACCTAAAATGTTATTGCTGCTTAGGTCACACATTTATATTTTTCAAATAAATACACTTTTTTTTTTTCTATATTATGCGTATAGATTATTACATTACAATATGACATTTTAACCTCCCAAGTTCTTAAATAAAAAGAATAAAACATTAGAGTTTAGAACAATTAAATATCCATCATAATCACATTTTCTTTGCGGAACACTTGATGAGGGATAAAGAAGTGTTGAGAAACGACATAATAATCAGCATTTGTATGCAGTGCATCAATCATTTGCAGGGGATAAGAGTTAAAATGCTGTCTTAAACCTCACTCCATTATCGTTAAAGGCATCGTCAATTAATAATTCATTTTTCCTCCCCTGATTCTTGAGGTCCTTTCTGGAGCAACAAAACTGAACAGGCTTTCTTCAGAGGCCGAGACAGCCGAGAGGAACGTCTTCAGCTCATCCGCCTGTCTAAGAGCTACCCCGACCTGCTGGATGCTGGTATAACCGGATATTTCTTCTTCCGAGAGATGGAAAAAGAACTGGGAAAAGCTCCCCTCATCGGTTTCTTTGATTTCTTTAAAGTATGTCATTTGATCTGCTGCTCGCCCTCTATAAGGCAACTTGATTTTTTTTGCTTCACAACAATTTTTTTTGTCTACTGATATTTGTTCAATCTGAAATTTTGCTAAGAAATTAGTCATTTACAAATATTTTCTTTAGGGAGAAAGAAGCCATGGAGGTTGTTTTTGTTTGTGGCTGTGAAATAAGAGTAATTAGATAAACAAATGCCTCATATCCTTAACAGGGAAACCCTTAAAAAAACGTAAGTCTTTGTTTTTATGACAATTCACCCTAAAACAAGATATATGCCACCACCCTACATCCAATATTAAATTGCATCTACTAAATGAAGCATTTCACTAGCCTAGACTCGTAATTACCGTTCCCCACTTACAAACTATCTTGTCCAGGGACCTTTACATTTTTCTGCTGTCTCTGTGAGTCCGCTAACTTCGAGAATAGGAGCACCCCCTGCATCTGTTGACTTGCCTCGGGTGCACAGTTACACCTGGTGCGGGTAATCGCTGCAAACTGGATCCAATAGAAGAAAAAAACGACACTCCACAGGGCTTTACAAATGTAAAAAAAAAAAAAAAGGTGTTCAATAGTGGAAAGATCGACGTTTTAGTCCTAACATGGACCTTTGTTGTCAAAGGTACACGTTGGGACCAAAACGTTGGTCTGTGTCGAAACGTCATTGGTGTGTTACATGGAAAACGGCAGTGGCGCAGTATTTCCTTGTGCATGTTCTTCCCCGTTTTCTCTTTTATTCGTAGTACAAATACCAGGTGAATATGGACGGTACGGTAGCAGCTTACAGATTTCCATACCTTATGTTGGGGGACAGCCTTGTGTTGAAGCAAGCCTCCCCATACTATGAGCACTTCTACACCGCACTCAAGCCATGGAAACACTACATTCCTATAAAAAGAAACCTTAGTGATCTTATTGAAAGAATACAGTGGGCAAAGGTAAGTTTATTACTGTCAATTGCAATTAGATTTATTTTGTAATTTATTTTTTATTCCGATTTTATAAAAAAAAATTGGGGTACAGAAAACAAAGGGCAGAGGTATCAAATCAATACAACATGAACACAGGAATTGACAATAAAAGAATACAAAGGGTTACACACGGAGTTCAATTCAAGTCCCTGCCAATATATATCACATTATATAGCTTCTCAATATTGCAGAGGGTCGCACATAGGGACTAGGGCTGTCCCTATGCAAATGCGTTATTCGAAAGACCAAACCATTTACAGCATCAACAATGCTTTCTCGGGCCCTCTATCACCTTCTTTCCTTAAAACATGGGTCCCAAGATTTAATTAGCTTTTATGTGCAGCTCATCTCAATTTCTGGTCAACATTAATATACAATGTGGAAAACGAGAAATAGCGTGGGTATATTACAGAACACATAAGGTTATTAACGGGACAGAGGGCACTTGTTTTAAACTTGCTGAACACAGTGCAGCTTCTGTGCCTTTATAACAAGATGAAGCTGTGTTGATTTGTAAGTCAGTGATAACATTACAGATTTTGAAAAACTCTTCAGATACTGTAGTATGTGTGTTGAAATTCAGACAATGGATAAGTACATTGATGGTTACTTTTTGCTGTCAGCGATGCACTCTTCCGATTTCCTCATTCTGCAGAATGCACAGCACCAACCTCTCACCCCAATTACAACTTCCTGAAACATTGCTGGCTCAGCTGATGAGACATCAGTAACGTGTGCCAAAAGAATAACGATCTTAGGCGTGAATCTAGTGTAGTCCAACAGCCATTATCACTTGTGTGTAGGGTAGGTATATTTTTATAGCGCTAACCAGGTACACTGTGTTTTTAAAGTTTGTACAAACATTAAAAACAGGGAACATAATAATACATGTATAATTACTTGTTAATATCCATTCAAATTAATAACACAAATTGAAATTGTGCCTAATGAAAATTACATTGTTTTTGATGTGAGAGAACTGGGCTTCAAGTCCAATACCAACTCTTTTTGAAAACATTTTCCCTTTCTAATAACTAAATAGCGTATTACTGTAATAATACATCCAACTATGTGTGTATTAGTGTAGCACAGGGATCTCCAACTGGTTCTCCAAAGGGGCCGGATCAGAAAACATTTTAGTAGAAGGGCCACCAGCTTATTATAAATGTCATTATAGATACAAGTGCGTTTAGAGACCTAAAAATTATTATATTTCAACACTTTGCAAGCATTTATAACATTTGTACCATATATATTTACATTACCTTAACTTACAAGTGAGTTTCAGTGTGGGACACTGCACTTGGCTACCTAAGCAACTAGTATGAAATTAGCAGGTGCAGAGAACCCACGGGCCGGATGTGTACCATCGGGCCACTAGTCGAAGAGCCCTGGCATACCGTCTTGTAATATAGGCCATATATCAATTAAGGCTAAAATAGGACCCAGTTTTATTTAGGTGATTTTGTACAGTATTTCAAATGATGGATTTCCCCTTCCAAGCAGTGGAGAGCTGCCTCCCAGCACCAGTATGTGCAGTGCATTGTTACCCCTCCTGTAGCCTGGTTTTGATTGACTGCTGACCGTGCTGACAATCCTGATGCTAATCTCATGCCTTTTGCCTTATTTACTTTTTAGGAAAATGATGACGAAGCTAGGACAATTGCCAAAGAGGGCCAAGTTCTTGCCAGAGAACTGCTTCAACCCCACCGCCTTTACTGCTATTATTATAAAGTGTTCCAGGTGGGTGTAAAAAGGGATAGACCAAGGTCATTTTTATGAGCAGCGATTACACCTCCATGAATTAGATATGGCCCTGACTGTTCGAGGGACGCAGATGCTCTTTGACACTGTTGGCCAGAGAGGCATCTTGAACACGTCTCCTTTGTGTCCAATTTTCTTTTTCCTGCTATTTTCCGCCATGTGCATAAAGTTATTGAAGTTAAAGTGGAGTTACCCAGTGTAATTAGTATACCGGGATGTGTCACATTTTGAGCCTTCGTCCAACATTGCCGACCCGTTCCCCCCCACTGTCGCCCCCTCCCCCCCTCCTCCCTGCTTCCCTCCCTCCCCCCAAAAAGAAAAGCTCACTTATTTGTTGGCGTTTCTCGCTGCTGCTGGTAGAAGGTTATGAACCTCCGGTGTGCGTTCTGCTGATATGGCACAAGAATAGGTAAAGTTTGCACCGCACCACCAAAACAAAAAACGAGGTAGAGAGGGTAACTCCAAAATTAGTTCATTTGACCATAAAAAAAGGGGCAAAAACAGGCCAACATGTTTCGCGCTGCTAGCGCTTTGTCAGGGACCTTGACCTTGTTTTGGAGGCCCCTTTTGTAACAAACGGGTAATCAATAAGAGGTTGCCCAGCCGCTGACCTGATGAACTGCACTTAAATTATACACTTTCCCTAATTATCAACGTAAATGTTTCAGCAATATGCTAAGCGCCAAGCCAGCAACCCTGAAATCCGTGAGGGGATGGAACATGTACCTCAGTCAGATGACAATACTTCCGCCTGTAAATGCCACAGGATGAAAACCGGCAGAGAAGAACTATAGCCGTCCAAGGCAAAGAAACTTTCCGGTGAAGACATCTGTAGGAATAAGATTGTGAGGCATGGGATGAGAGTGCAACAACTGATTACGTACAACATACTGGGATACCATTGTGGCCAATGGCCGATATCACAAACTATTGTAGATTTCCTATAGGAGTCTGTTGTATTGCTAGCACCATATATAACAATAATGAATAACGTATTGTGACATCATGGCTAATGGGTTGGTTCACATGTGTAACATTGATGGGGTCCAACATATTTATTGTCTTTTAATAAACATTAGCCTTCTATGATATGCACTCCTAGTCCCACCGTTTATTAAAGTAGTACAGCCATTGGCTATTTCCCACTGGGCCAAAAAATATAATATAATCCATGAGCCATATAATGTGATAATCGGTAGCATGAAAATGTCAGTAACTGTTAACAGAAGTTACAATGCTGCTGTATTATGGAGGTTTGTTTACTATTTTGTAAAGCACATTTATAATTAAAAAAAAAAAAAAGTGGTTAAAATGCCTGCAAAATGTTGTTGCTTTTTATACTGTACATTGGAGTAATAGTAAAATGTAAAAACTATATGCGGCACTGTACTTAATGTGTAAATCTATGTGGCACTGTACTTAATGTGTATATCTATGTGGCAAGCACTTTTAATTTGGGTGCCCCAGACGCAGAGCAACAAAGTGATTTGCCAAAGGTCACAAGGAGATGAGACTGGGAACTCAATAGACTGACATTACTGTTGTGCTGTTACTTCTCCCTAGTATAAGAAATAGTGACTGTGTTGCTACTTAAGTAGCAATCCCTAAAGGACAGGGCATTACCAGACCATTAATGCCAGGGTGGAAGAGTTGAAGGCCTAGGTAAAGCCGATGCCCCTTAACCCACCCTGCTATTAATGGCCAGGTGATGCCATGTCAGTCTTTGCATGTCTTCAATACCTCCAGCCAGGGCATTATTGGCCAATATTGCCCTGTTCTTCTGGGATTACTTAATGCCTTGAATTTTGACCAATCAGAGATCAGGGATATTATTAATACACAGAAATTTTATGCATTTAGCCTAATGCATGATTTGCACCAGTGGTTCCAAACTACTGATATGTGAAACTGCATTATTCCCTAGGATTTTCTGTTAATGTCCACGGAATAATCTCTGCATCAATCCTCTAGAATTCTGTGAGTTGCAGCTTTGCACCAGATACTGTATAATATTAATAAATACACAGATCACCAGTCCTAGAATCGCTTCAGCACACTTTTTTTTTTTTTAGCGGCTCCATCAAAATGACATGAACAAATAGCGTTGCCCCTCCCCCCCTCCTTTTCTCGGCTCGTTTGACACTGGGTTGCCATGGCGACGCGTCGCTGGAAAATGAAGGTAAATAAAGTTGGAGGCCTCGCGCGATCCCCGACTTTTACTTTCAATGTCTTCGGGAGAAGCAACCGCACCACCGTGCCCCCTCCCCACAAAATAAAATCTAGCACCACCCAGTTTGCGCACCCCTGGGTTAAGGAATTAATTCCAATAATATACCAATTACTCTAAACAACACATTTTTATGAACTATATTTATCAAACTATGTAAAAATTGCTAATTAGCTACAGTATATGGTGAAAAGTGCTATTTCATGGGCAAAACTACAACTCCCAGAATTCCCTAGAACTCGCGAGAGATTAAAACTCAGACAGGAACATAATAGCCACCCTAGGGAATAATTCAGTCAAAAGGTGCTTTTTACAATAATATCAGTGAGAGAGAAGATCCTGCTAGACATTCATTACATTACTTGGGTTTGAACATTTTTACATAATTAAGATAAACATGTTTAGAAATATTTATTTAAACATTTGCTCCTATATAATGGCCCTATAGCCCACACCTACTCTGCCATACAATACCTTCCGGCACTGGAAAATCCCTTCAAGCCCATTAATTGCAGCGGTCCTTGAGCTCTGAAAGGTGCCTTATGGTAGAAGACTGCTTAGTAAATAAGGCCCCACGTCTGTATAACCTCAACGTTTCCCAGGAGTTTACAATTACTGATATGTATGGCCCTGCACTCCTCAGGTTTATCCTCACATAACAAATTACACCACCAGTGTATGTCTTTCACATCATTCATGACATTCCTAGGTTAGCAATCTGGAAATGTAGTTTATTTTCTATTTATTTATAAAATGTTTTAACAGGAAATAATACATTGAGAGTTACCTCTCATTTTCAAGTATGGAAAATATTGTAGCGTGCTGTGTAACGTATTTAACGGTTAATAAAGCAAATGGCAGCAAATTAATATTTTACCATTTGTTTTACATTCTGTTATTGTTCTACCCTTAAAACCCAACGGATTCTATCCCAAGCCAGTCTGATTTGCATCAAATTAGAGCTTCTAGATGTAGCAATACAGAACGCTTATTTTCTTTTACATAAGAATGCTTCTTTAACTGTGAGAAGCCTTTCTGGCAGTAAAAACATCCCTTCTTCTTTTAAAGGAACAATGCAAGCGCTTTTTTTTTTTTAATTTGATGTATTTACACAGGATAGAAGCAGACGGTCTCCGGAGATGGTACTTACCTCCATAGGGGGGGGAGGGGGTTCCGGTAAGCTAGGTAGGGCAAAAATAAAATGTTGCCAAAAAAAAAGCGTTTGGATTGCCACATTAATACAAAACCAATGCTATTCTTGCATATTAGAATAACCAGGCATTGCAGTCGGCCACATTGGACTTTAATGAATAAAGTGTGGGCTATTTTTAACATTTGTTCTGCAGTTTCATCAAACCTAAAACACACAAATGATCAACAGAAGAGTCCATGCTGCACATTAAGCTTTGTCTCTTGGTGTTTCTAGAGGCATAGGGACAATAAGCAAGTGTTAATTCCACTCACCCTTATTAACCCTAGTGCTGTCAGACGGGACGGCAACCTAACCCAATGCTCTGCAATGCGCTGCCGGCCCCTCTGGCAGTGAATGCGTTATTTCACTTCCTGTGGGTACAATAACAATTGTGCTGGTCAGTTGTTCGTTGGGTAAAAACTGGATCGTGGGCACAGGACGTCTAACTGGAAATGTGAGATTTTGCTGTGTTCTGGATCTGGTGCGTTCTGATTGTATTACAACTCTTCCTTGCTGCATACTCCATAAGGGCATTTTAATGTGGTGTCACTGAAACATCATAGGGGTAGGTTTATTGGTTCATCTGCTTTACATAGCAGTTCCTTGGAGGTGTATGTTTCCTCCCTTCAGGACAGAGCCCATATCAATTTCTAATTAGTACAGGTATATTACACTTCAGTGTCAGTCTGCACATCACCCTTCAAGAGTAGGTGAATGTATAAAGCTGACAGAAGTATATGTACTGTAAATGTTATTATATTCACACCAGGGAATTTGTGCACCCACATTTTAACTATACAGTAAGGTAACAATGATACTGGCTTTGGCCAGCTTTGAATTGCACTACTCTCAAAAACATTTGCTTTATTTAACCCGTTCAGGGCTTTCCCACTAGTCCATGGGACAATAATGACATATATTCAGTATAGGTACCTGCAAATGTGGTTATGCCTTGACGTTGGCTGCAGGCTTATAACGCTTTGGCCAAAGGGTTTAACTAAATAACCTTTACTCATGAGATCACTATTATTTTAGCCTAATTGGTAGGAGCGCAGGAATCATTCTTTTTGTTTTTGCATTACGACTCTAACAGGCTTTCTTGTTCAGTTGCCTCTCCAGTGTTTCCAGTGAGATGATAAATTACAGATGCTTCAGGGGTTATTTCTCAGAAGTCTTCTGGCTGCAAAACCTGGGGCAGGAATGGTTAGTGGTAATGTCGCTGCCATTCAAGGGACGGAATACAGCACAAGTCCCTTTTATATCCTTGAGTCAGCAACATTGTAAGTCTATGAAAAGATTTGCTTGAAAAAGATTTGGTGGAGTTCTGCATTTAATGTGCAGGAAAAAAGCAGCGCACCAAGTGAGTATTTAAAATGCAGGCTGTGCTGAAAAGCTGTGTAATACGGCAGTCATTAGCTTATAGGGGTCCATGTCCTCTGGCATCATGAACCTGCTATGTCTTCTAACTTTTTTCTTTCTCCTGGCCTCATGGAGATGTTACTCCCTCTATCCACTACAAACTCCTCCATCCTTGCCCACACCCAACATCACCATACACCCTGGACTACTCAAAAGCCTTGCACTATCTACTGAATGTTGGTGGAGAACTCTAAAAACCAGCACACCAACCACCGCACACTCAAATGGAAAACACCACAAATTTACAACTTGCAAACAACTACCCAAATTTCTACTCATACTATTACTCTCTCTAGCAGGTGATGTTGAAACTAACCCAGGTCCTCCCATTTCAGCTCTGTCCCATGCCCCTGAGAATTCCACCTTTAGATTCCAAAAAGGGCTATCTGTCGCCCATATAAACATCCGGAGCCTGCTGCCCAAACTGGATGAACTAAGGGCATGGTGCCTTATGCATAAACCCAAAGCCATCGTTCTTACAGAAACATGGCTATCCTCTAAAACCCCTGATGCAAATATCGCCATTCAGGGATACTCCATTTTTAGGAGAGATAGGTCAAAGAGAGGAGGAGGGGTGTTATTTTATATTGCAGACACCTTACAATTTACACTGTTACATTGCCCACCAAGCCCACCCTCTTTTGAAACTCTAGTTGGCAAAATCTGCCTCCCCTTTTCTAAGCCCATCTTGCTTGCTGGCATCTACCGCCCCCCTAAAGCCCCTCTACAATCCTTGACTGATATCACCCAATTTCTTGCCTCCATTTCCTCTCTGAATGAGAAGAGTGAGCTGCTAGTTCTAGGGGATTTCAACTTCAATTGGCTTGACCCTAAAAACCACAAAATCCAGATATAACTCAAGTCACTTAACCTATCGCAACTCATTTCCCAACCCACACGAATAAACCTGAAGTCGCATAACCATTCCTTGCTAGACTGGATTTTCTCCTCAAACCCCAGCAGAATCCAATCCTCTGGCATCCTTCCTGATATTTTCAGTGACCATGCAATAGTGTACTGTGTAAGGAAAATTAAACCGCCCCATTCAAGCCCTAAAGTTCTCCTCACTAGAACATTTAAAAACTTTAACCCACAACAGTTTCTGGATGACCTTACCAACTGCCCATGGCACAGAATCGATTTAATTCCCGACCCTGATTCTGCGCTCGACTATTTCCAATACGAGTTCTTAAAACTCTGCGATACCCATGCTCCACTACGCAAAATAAGGGTACGGGGGGCCCACCTTCCATGGGTTACACCTGACCTTATAGCACTCTACCAGTTCAGGGATGCCTTGTGGAAAAGCTACAAAGTAACTGGCACTACCAAGGATCTCAATCACTACAGATGCCTGCGGAACGTGTGCACAAGGCAAACAAGGTATGCAAAAGCACAATATTACTCTGACAATCTCCACCAAAATACATCAAACCCAGCTAACTTCTGGAAGGTTATCAACAATATATTCCAGGCTCCTAACCATCAACAACCAAGTAATATCACTAAGGGGATATTACTCTGACAAACCCCACTGACATTGCAAATGCATTCAATGATTACTTTGTGGGGTGTGCCACTAACTTATTAGCGAAACGCAGCACAAACCCCAAACATGAATCTCATCCTGGGAGTATCCCTACAGTCCCACCCCCTCCCAACACTGCCCACAATTTTCCATTTAGCCCAGTATCTGAAGAGGAGATTACACAAGCGCTCCTCAAACTAAAACTAAGCAGCCAATGTGGACCCGACTTACTACAATCTAGGTTCCTACGACTTGGTGCCCCAGCCATTGCCAAACCAATTGCGTCCATAGTCAACTCTATCCTGTCTGCAGGCCATATCCCTAAGACCTGGAAAACTGCCAGAGTTGTCCCAATCTTCAAAAGTGGGGACAAAAACACTGTCTCAAACTACAGGCCAATATCACTTCTCCCAATTCTATCCAAAGTTATGGAAAAATGTGTCCACTCCCAATTAAGCGATTTCTACACCAAGACAAATTTCCCTAGCCAATTCCAGTCTGGGTTTCGTCCCAAACACTCCACCGTAACTACCCTGCTAAAAGTTTGCAATGAAATCCAGTGTGGAATGGAACGGGGACAACTCACTGGTGCAGTATTCCTAGATTTTGCAAAGGCTTTTGACACAGTTGATCATGTTATCCTGCTTAACAAACTCCAGAGCTCTGGAATAGGGAAACATGCTTTAAACTGGTTTCAGTCCTACCTATCAGGAAGATCCCAACATGTGTCCATCTCAGGCTCTAACTCCAACCCCCTGGATATCACCTGTGGGGTACCGCAAGGCTCTGTTCTGGGGCCCCTACTCTTCTCAGTGTTCATTAATGATCTTCCCACAGCTTGTAAGGAAGCCTCAATACACATGTATGCAGATGACACAATCCTGTATGCACACAGCCATAGCCTCTCTGACCTTCAACACATACTTCAGTCTGACTTTTTGAGACTCGAAAACTGGATTTCCCAAAACAAACTGTTTTTAAACACTGACAAGACTGTAACAATGGTATTTGGGACCAAGACTAAATTTGTAAAGCTGCCAGTGACTGAGCTCCTGATTAGAACCAACGCTACCACCACCCTAACACCTGTCACTAGTTTTAAATACCTGGGCTTATGGTTTGACTCCCACTTAACATTCGGGATAGACATTGATACCCTGACAACTAAGACCTATGCCAAACTAGGGGTACTTTACAGGAACAAATCCTCCCTAAGTCTCCTGGTCAGAAAGCGTATTGCACAGCAGATGCTAATGCCAATTATTGACTATGGAGACATAGTATATGGCTCGGCTCCTCAAACCCACCTTAGCAAACTTGACACCCTCTACAATTCAATTTGTCGTTTTGTTCTCCAATGCAACTACAACACACATCACTGCGAAATGCTCAAAGAACTAGATTGGTCATCACTAGAGTCTAGGCGCAAAGTTCACCTTTCCTGTCTCACCCTCAAATACTTTCTGGGCAAGCTACCGAGCTACCTGAACAAGCTCCTCACCCCTACCACATGCAGCACTTATCACCTGAGATCAGACTCCAAAAGACTATTCATGGTCCCAAGACTCAACAAAGTATCCGGACGTTCCTCCTTCTCCTTCCGTGCACCCCAAAACTGGAACAACCTACCAGAGACTCTCATATCCACCACCAGCTTAAGTTCTTTCAAATCTAAGGCTGTCTCACACTTTAATCTGGTCTGTAACTGTTTCATACGCTCATAATATATATTTTCTTTAACTGTGCATGCAATGTCTTGTATATAATGTATACCTTGTTCATTTATGTAACTGTATTTGTAACCATGTATTATTTTGTTTTACTCTGTGCCCAGGACATACTTGAAAACGAGAGGTAACTCTCAATGTATTACTTCCTGGTAAAATATTTTATAAATAAATAAATAAATGTTAAAATGGACATGAAGTTAAAGGTGACACTGTGTTCTCATTGGCATGTCATTACCCAGAATCCCTGGCTGCAGTGGAAGCATTGTATGCTAAGGCCGAGCTCATGGTGGCGGCGTCGCTATGTGTCCGCGCGCACTTCCGGGACTCTTACTTGATTCCCTGTGGCAGTTCCTGCTACATTTTGCCGCCACAACTAAAAATGACATTGCGGGCTGCAGTCGCGTGACATCGTCACGTGAGCTGGTTCAGCCAATGAGGGCGACCCAGCTCCACGACGCGACCGTGATGCGTTCGCCACGCCCCATGCCACGCCTCCACCGATCTCCTGGGACTCTTACTTGATTCCCTGTGGCAGTTCCTGCTACATTTTGCCGCCACAACTAAAAATGACATTGCGGGCTGCAGTTCACGACGCCCCATGCCACGCCTCCACCGATCTCCTGAAGCTAGCGCACACATTGCTGGGGCTGCAGGAGTGCCCACGCCACAACCATGAGTTCAGCCTAAGGCTGCACTTGTAGTGCTGGCGACAGCGACGCGACATAGCGGCGAAACAAATGCATTGCTGCCGTCGCGTGCGTTTATAGTAATTGGTCGCGATCGCTGGAAGTCATCTCTATTTGATTTTCCAGCGACCGTCGCCGGCACTAAAAGCGTAGCCTAAGAGTTAATGGGCAAAGACAGGGTTGCTGACCTGTCTGAGACACATGAATGTGCTCACAAGTGGTATTTTTATTTGCTGTGCATTATATGGTGGAGGGTTTTTTACCCACCAGAACTCATATAATGTGTGGTCAAAATATCAGAGACATATCTAACATGATAAAGTTAGTGTCAGCATATTCATTATACACAGATTCATATAATGAATAAGGGAACGTGCTTATCAGGTGCACATTGGTTTTACCATTCATGTAAGTGAGAATTGGGGGCATTTGTGGCTCCTAAATACATACTGTATATCTTTTACTAAGAAACGGTTGCACTTGTATTCTTTTGTATATATGTGGGGGTCCCCTGACAGGCCCCCAAAAGAGCTAAGGAACCCAGCCTTTGAGGACGGAGCGACAGCCTTTTCTCTATGAACTTCAAGGCTTTTAAAATTAATTTTCAACCTAGAATGATTACTTGACTTGAGCACAGATTCTGTTTGTATTTGTTTTGTTCACTTTGTGGAGTTTCTTATCTTGTAACTGTAAGGGGGTCACCCCCGGTTCCCCTGATCTTCCTTTGCCCCCTGCCTTACCCCTGTGGCAGTGGGGGAAGGGGACGGCGACTTCTCCCGGCGGGCACCGCCCTCTTGGTTGTGGCGCGAGCTTCGCCCATGCGCAGTAAAGATCGCGCACGCGGTCCCCATAGGAAAGAGCTGTACCAAGAACTACAATTCCCAGCAGCCTCTGGGGACTGCACTTTCACCCTTGTCACAGGCAGCATTGAAGCCAATAGAGCTGGCAGATTCTCATGCTGCAGAGTTGCAACAATGTTGTGTGCAGACAGGGTTTTTGTCAGTTGGAGCTGGGGAGCTGTGAGGGAAGGAAGGGTGCAGGGAGTGAGTGCAGCTCCTGCACCCAGATAGGTACCCACATCCCAGGTAGGCCCCAACTCCCCACCAGGTTAGTGGGTAATTGAATAGGGACGGCCCGAGATAGGGACGCTGCCCTTAGTATCAGTGTGCTGTCTTGTCAGAGTCACGCCTGTCAGTGCCGTGAGGTCTGACAGGCAGGCACAGTGTTGTGCAGCACGTTGGCTGCAAGCATCCAGTGGGTCACAGCTTGTTGCTGCAGGCGCTGGGATCAGTTAATTAATAGTGAGGCAGAAGGGACTCGGGTAGTACAGGAGGAGGTGGTGCAGGGGGTCAGGGACCCCTGCATAAGATAGGCAACCCCGTAGGCCCTAGGAGTTTTCCCCAAAGCCATTACAGGTTGCTGTGCTGTAGGGACGGCCTATAGTACAGAGCGTGTCACTGTAGTTCAGAAGGAACCATATAGGGACACAGCGGATGCTGAGCCACTGTGCAGTGAGTGGGCGCAGTTCTTCGTTGCGGCTGTGGCAGTCCTCCGGGTGGGATCGCCCTGGAGGTGGTTCCGGTGTTCTTCGGTTGCCGGATCCTTTGTGAAGCCAGTTGGAGATCGTGCTCGGGCAGGTACTATCAAATCCACAAGTGCACCAACGGGCCCTTAGTTTAATAGTGACTGCGCAGTCACCCATTGCCTCTCTCTGCACGAGTGCGGGACATTGGGTGGGGATTCCATGAACACTGGGTGGGATCACTTGGTGTTGGGGAAGCGTCCTGTGCGACGCCGCAGTCAGTGTCTCCTCCCGAGAGGGACACCCGTTATTCAGTGTGATAATATATGTGTTGTATGCTGTTCACAAGTAAAAGGTATTTGGTTATCTCACATATCGTGTATATGGTTATTGTATGATGTCCTGCGAGGAACAATTCCTGCTCTGCTAGGAACCACCGCAGGTGGAGGCGCTGCACCGAGTAAGTGGTTACTCATAATCAGTGGTTGACAAATCACCAAAAAATCTACTCGCCACACAAAAAAATCTACTCGCCACCTAGTACCAAATGTGTGCTGCTTGGGCCAATATTTACTCGCCCGGGGGTTAAATCCACTCGCCCGGGGCGAGCAAATGTATAGGTTTGTCAAACACTGCTCATAATATCATAATTGCCCCAGGTTCCCCTTGGCGGAAGCTCAGCCCTCCTGTGAGCCAACAGGTAAAGAAAGCACCACGCACTGGTAACACTGTATGTTCTCCGCACCCACACTAGATCTGCGATTGGGTGGGGGAACACCCGTTACATAACTTTTTAGGTTAGGAACTAATTGTTAGAATACTGTGGATTCGTCTCTTTATTATTGGCAAGTTGTTTCATAGCAGTGTCATTTTTTTTGTATTGGTTTGCGTTGTATATAGTGCATCACGTATAGGGACAATATAATAGGGACAATATAATAGGTTTTCTGAATGCCATATTTGATGCAGAATTGGAATCTACACCGTATACAATCAGTATTGAGCTCTAATCAGGTTTTATCAAATTACTAACTAACGCAGAAACATGAGCTTTGTGGGATATGTTTAGCATAGAGAACTATTTGAAAAATGAAAGAATTCCAATGGGACTTCGGACACTGAAAGAATCCACATATGGTATAGATAATGAACAGTTTATCAAAGAATGGCAGTGCTTCCAAGATAAACTGATATTTTGAATTAATGTATCTGTATCTTTTTTCCTTTAATGTATCAAATTATTAAGTGAAGATATCAATGAACGGCAACTATTAATTGTAATAGAACATAAAGAGGATAGTACATTTAGGGAATTAGATGAAAACTTGGCAAAAAAAAAACATTAAAAGGTATTAACAGGAATGAAATAATGGAGAAAAAAACACAAATCAATTGTTAGGAACACAATGGATTACAAATTAAATAAAGGAATAGACGGGGGAATGATGGGGTAGGATATGAAAGGAATACACCGAGGACTAATTATAGGCAATTTCAGAGACATAACGAGAGAGGAAAACCATACAAGAGCCAAAAAGGGACAACTCCTATGAATGTGGGTACCAAACGAAGGATAGAAAAGAAGAAGAAGAAAAGAAGAAGGAAAGGTTTGAGATTCTCAAAACCTCAATCTGATCCCTGCCCCCAGTGCCAGATTTCCCGTTAGGCCTGGGCCTAAGGTGGCAACATTTTGGGGCCGGCAAAAATGCCCACCCCCCATATACATTTGCCGCGCTCTCTGGGTCAATCGGGCCTAATAGGAAGGCGCTTAGCTGTGGCGACCGCCTCCTTGCTGCCGCCCTCCTTCTTTCGAATTTGCGGCGTCACATCACCAACATGACGTCGTCTCATTACCATGACAACGCGGCGTTAAATGACGTCATGACATCGCGTTACCATGGTGACGTGACGCTGTGCGAAGTCACATTGGTGTTGTCAGCGCAATCATTTGACGCTGCGATTTAGAAGGGCAGCAGCAAGGAGGCGGCCGCCACCACAGCTAAGTGCAAGGGACGGCGGATTTTTTTTTTTTTTTTCAATTTTTTTTATTGTTTTGGAGAGACACAACAAATATTCAACATTGGTACACATATATTGTTCAAGTATTACCAGTTGTGTTTAAAACAAAAAAAAACCTCTACAATTCGTTATCAGTGCTTAAATAAAATATTCGTTTTAACATAGTTTTTGTGTTAGTATGATCTGTTTCCACATCTTAGGCTGTGCTAGGGAAGCAGCCGCTTCCTTGCGTGACTCTCATAGAATTTAGAAAAGAATAGAGAAGAACAGAGAAAAGAAGAGAAAGAAAGGGGGGGGGGAGCCCATTTATCTAGTTTCTCTGTAGTTATGTCTATGTGTTCCTAATTGCCCGGCCAAATTTAAGGGACGGCGGATTTTAAAACCGCCGCTACCTGCCCTCCTTCCTCATCCAATACTCTGTTCTGTCAAAGAGCAGTACAAGAAGAGGCTGGCCACTACCACACAGAGAGAAGGAGGAGCCCCACATCAAAGTGGAGGGGAAAAGAAATTGGGGACGAGGGGAAGGAGAGAAGGGAGACAATCCACCATTCAAAACGTTAACCCCGGAAGAAAAAAACGCTAAAAGAGAATACGATATATAATCTTTCCTCATATCCACTGACGAAATAGTTACGAAAGGGGTGGTCTTTTGCCCCAACAAACCTAATCTATTTGAGATGTATATAAATTTACAGAAATTCACACGTTACCATTAAAACGGCCTTTTCCAACATCAGATAAGGAGAAAGCTGTTGCAGATCTTAGCTTATTGTATAATGCCAATTTGGACATTGCAATAAGAGATGTAAATTGGCGAAATAATGAGGTCGTGAAAGAAATTGAAAATCTAGATTTCCGTGATATTCAGGCATTCAGAGATCTAATGTAACTGCTAGTGCAGGGGGGGCCAGCTCCAGTACTCAAAGGTGACCAACAGGTCAGGTTTTAAGGATATCCCTGCTTCAGCACAAGTGGCTCAGTCAACAATTGAGCCACCAGTGCTGAAGCAGGGCTATTCTTAAAACCGGACCTGTTGGTGGCCCTTGAGGACTGGAGTTGGCCACACTTGTACTAGACAATCAAGAGGGGAGCATTGCTCACCCGGGAGGAATTAAACATGGTGGACTTAAACCGGTTTCACATTTTTATCCCATTCAGCCCAGGGTTATCATTTCGAATTGTTCAATTGGTAAAGCAAGAATTCAAAAACATCTGTGAGAACTATAAAGAGAAAAACAAATGTCACTTGAATCTGCCTCAAGCAGAGGACACAGCTGGGAGACGATTAGGTATAAATACTGACTTGGTTGTACGCCAAGCAGTCAATGGAGTGCGGGGGGTTGTGTCAGGAATCGGCGTTCTCCGCGCTCCCCACACAGAGCACTCTCTTCTCACAGGGAGCCCCTGGACACACAACTCAACCCTACCTTACCGGTCTCCGCGGCTCCCCGCCCCTGCCGCCGTCGCGGGATCACTCCCCTCGGCGATTCTTCTGCTCAGCGCCGGGCGCGCCCACATCCTCCCGCACGCACACCTGCACCCTCCTCTGGCGCGGTCCACGCGTTACGGAGCGCGCTCATTCTGCACACTCTTCTCCCTTTCTCCCGGACCTCAGGCTCCGCCCCCGCACGGGCATACTCAGGTTACCAACAAGACTCACCTGGCCTATTATGCCTGCACCAATCTGCAGTGTCTCCCTGTAGCTCTTCCTGTCCCGCCTCCGTTCCTAATTGGACCTTCCTGCTTTATCTAGCTCCTCTCTGCTCTCAGTCTTTGCTCGACATAGTCTCTGTATGGAAGTACTCCTGGATTCTCTTAGTGTATTCTCAGGTTCTGACGCGGCTCGTACGACTACCACCTCTGGCTCTCGATCTCGGCACTCCTTGGACAACGCTCACTCTGGTTACCCCTTGAACACGGCTTGGACTACAACCTACCTGCACTCTCCACTCCCTGACCTCGGCAAGGCATTCTTCACTCTATCTCTTCAACTGGTACCTGCAAGTATTGTCTACATTTCTACACCTGGCCTGGCAACACTTTATACCACACTCCAGACACGCTCCCTTTGCTGCGGGTACGTGTATTACCACTTCCCCCTTCAGCTCAGGGAACGGGTCTGGTCTGCGGGCAGCACCGGCGTAACAGGTTGTAATTCAAAGTGGAACTGAATACATTAAGGAGGGCCGTCGACTATTATCAGACACTAAGTCGTACTGTAAATTAAAGGCCAGATCCTACGGCTCCTTTTATAGTGACATTTAAATCTCACAGAAGAGGCTAGAATGGAAGGAATTCTAAGCATATCAGAGTTTCTTTTACTTTCTACAGAGTATCCTAAAGTGTCTATATTCTGTCATATACAGAAGATTCACAAGAGCTTGATTAACCCTCCTGGGAGACTCATTATAGCGGGTATCAGTTTTATCACATATGTCAGAATATGTAGATTTGAATCTTCTGTTAAATCACTAGCCAAGTAACTTAAAGACACAACTGCAGTATTGGAAATATTAAAAGAATTTCAATGATGATAGGAGTATTTGCTAGTAACTCCTCGACGTGCAGGCACTATATACCTCTATAAAACACTACGATAGGTTAGCTGCAGTATCTCACTGTCTCAATACTACTTCACTTCCACCAGAACAAATAGTGTTTATTTTGGGCAGTATTATTTTTATTTTAGAGCATAATTATTTTGTTTGGACAGGATTTATTTCATTCAAATGGGGGGTTGGGGGGGGGGGTATAGCCAAGGGGACAACCTTTGCCCCTAGCCTAGCAAATCTATACATTGGGTTTTGTGAACTCAACAACATTTGGCACAATAATATTGTAAATTATGGCACCGCTATATAGATGATGTATTATTAATTTGGGATAATATTTCTTTAAATCAATTTGTAGATCACTTCAATTTTAATAATTAAAATATAAGATTTATACACCATGTGAGCAAAGTTTCCATTGAATTTAGTTATTGTTTGCAAAAAATGGCGGTTTACAAACACGTACTTTTTTTTTAAGAAGGTAGGTGCCTACACGTATTTGTGCCGAAAAGTAATCATCATAGAAAATGGGAGAACAACATCCCATATGGGCAGTTTCTACAATTCAAGTGTAATAACTCAAGAAAAAAAAAACTTTACAATACAAGCAGAAGATTTAAAAGTAAAGTTTTCCCCGAAAGGATATGATAAAAGGTTGCTTGAGAAAGCACTAGATAGAACATGGTTAGTAGATAGAGTAACATTGTTAAATGGAGATAAGAAACACAAAAGTAAAAAGAATACAAACTTTGATAATACTTCTCTTCGTTATAAAATATAATCCAGTGTAAAATTCAGAAGATTTAAATAAACGCTGGGGAATAATGAAAGAAGATCCTATTTTAGGTCATTGCCTGGATAGTAAACCTAAAATTAGTTTTAGGAAAGCGACATCACTTAAAAAATATCAAAGTTTATAAAAAAAAAGTCAAAGTTTACTGAAAGTGGGAAGGCAATATTAGGGGTCATTTTAGGCGTATTAAATGTGTAGTGTGCAAATGTATGGATTAACAAAGAATTGACATTTAAGTCACCATCAGGCAAGGAAAAGAAGGTCAATAATTTTATTAATTGTAAATCTAAATTTATAGTGTAACCGAATCACCTGTGAATGCGGTTTAGAATATACATAGGAAAAACTAAACATGAATTAAAAATTAGAATAAAAGAACATGTAAATAATATTTTTAAAATGCAACAAAAAAAAACACTTACCGATGAATAAGAAGTTACATAATTTGCCTAAACATTTTCTCTTGCATCGTGACTGTGACTTGACTCATTTTAAATTCATGGGTTTGGAACACGTAGCACCTAATATAAGAGGAGGAGATTGTAATAAAATGTTATTGCAGAAGGAAAAGCTATGAATATATGATTTGTACACTAAAGCACGCTCTGGTTTAAATGAACAAATAGACATCGTCCTGTTTTTTTATCATTAATTGTATGAATAACTACTTTTTATGATTCATATGTTGTATGATGTGTTAATAGCGTGATTGCTTATTTTTGTTTTAACCTATTAATTCAATGTATAGTTGTGTAATAATAAGAACTGTAAATATTGATATATGTTAATATAATGATGCAAACCACTAAAATTAACAATTCCCCCCTCTTTCTTTCTATATCCCCATTCATATTGTAGTATTTAAACATGATCTCAGTAGTATTTTAAACACCTCTGAGAAAATATAGACTATTTATGATTGATGGACTTTTGATTCAATAGTATATGTCCCTTTGTATATTTGTAAACATAAGTATATGTTGCATATGTCTGTATATGATATTAGATACATGTTCAGTGATATGTTTTAGAATGAGACTATATTAATGGAAGGGGGTATACAAGGGGACTAGTTTTGTTCAGCCACCTTCCCTGACGAAGCTGCATACAGCGAAACGCGTGGGGTTGCTTGGTGACACTGTGCAGGTACTGTGTAGAAACGTGAAGACGTAAGACACCGTAGAAGCAGAGTTAATCTGAGGAGAATCCGGAAGAGAATGGGCAAACACGCGGATGCCAGAAATCTTGTGTTAAGCCGGCTAAAGCAGGACCGAAAGGGAGAAAATACATATCGTGTGCCTTCCACTCTCAAAGATTCGGTCAGCGGTAAATATACATCTTGGAGCCTAGCTCAACGTATGTCTGTTTCTTTGCTGTGCACATTGGTTTTACCTTTGATGTAAGTGAGAATTGGGGGCATATATATCTTTAACTAAGAAAAGGTTGCGTCGAGTTTGAGGATGAAGCCTTTTTTAAATGGACCAAAACTTTTTAATTTAATTTTCAACCAAGAACGATTTACCTTGAGTTGAGCACAGATCTTGTTTGTAGTTCTGTCATTAATTTTATGTAATTCATGTCACTCTGTACCCCCACTGTACTGCTCTGCGAAATGTGATGCTTTACAAATAAAGGATAATAATAATAATCATAACAATACTAATAGGTTTCCTAATCCACGGATCTTTCTTCCAGTAGATATTTATTCTCAAATCTGAATTCTGAGGACAAACATGATAAGAAACCGTGTTAGTCTGCAGTACATCCGACTACAACACAACTAACCCTAACCTACAAAATGCCCTTAATGTGTTCAGACTTGTCAATTTCCACCGCAGTGGGCGATCGAACCATTTTCAGTCAAAATTCCCCACTGGTCAGTGGAGAATTTAGGTCCAGAATGACCCAATCGGCCGCTTAGGCGGATATAGAGTAAGCCCCTATGAGGGTTCTTTATTAAACTGCAATAGCTCCAATCTGGGCGCTATCACATGGAAACGCCCATTGACTGTAATGGGAGTCTCCATGTGTTAGTGCCCCGATCAGCACTATTACAGTTTAGTGAAGAACCCCCAATATATTCAGGTCAACAAACATCCTTATGAAGGTAGCTACCATAGCCACTCTTAAAGCTTTAGAAACTAAAGAAAAAAATATTCTAACAATTTCATTTCTATTGAACCCTGTGCATTTTTTTTCAATACTTTGTATGAGTGATTAACATGGAGCAGGCATGCACATCTAGCAGATCATTACACGGACCCAGCTATTTATTATAAGACATTAAAAACACTTTGGTTAAGCCCTGATTTCTGTTTTTCCAGCGGGTTGACACCTTTATCTAAATAAAGACCTGGATGTGTCATACTTGTTAGACGGCATCATTCGAATAGTTTGCTGCCTCCTACAGATCTGATATTGGATGGCTCACACACAGGCGTTTGAAGTGTTCCGTACACATTGTGAACTGGTTTTTAAATGTTTTCCTAGCGTGAAGCCATACAAAGGAATCATTCAAGCTAAACACATTTCTTTATTGGGAGGTGTGATTAAAACCACATTTTAGATTTGTGAGTGTCCACAATAAACACAAAGTGGCCTCGGTTTTTGTGGGAGTCAAAAAGTTAGCGCGAGAATGTAACCTTCAGGAAATGTGTGTTGTAATTCTGAAGGTCATTATGTGACTTCATACACAGGACACATAATTAGTTGTTTGACGCATTGCGTCACGTTGAATACCTGATTGATACATAAAACAATGATTTGTGTTTTTAGATTTAGAACTGGTGTCAGTTAATATAAACGATTGTAATATTATTTATAATAGACAGTGTGAAAATAATAAATTTGTTAACCTATTACACGTGGGCTGCCTAAAGTACATTTCCAGTTGACGCGTACAGACTACACTTTGCGCTAATAATATAAATAAACTTTTTTAGCATTCACGCCAAGTTAAACTTGACAAACAATTTTTACGCACTTTTTAAACACTTTTTGGGGAGTACACAGAAACATTATTTTTTAGCACATAATATTTACATCTGTACGCTCAGCGCAATCCAATTCTGTGCTCCAGGAAAATGGGGGGGGGGGGGGAATGTCTGAAGCCGCTGGCGCAGATTGAGACTTTTCAGGTTGGTACATAGTTGAACACAAGTGCAATTTAAAATGAGATTTCCGTGTGTCAATTTCTGACGAAAAAAGCTGTTTACTACCCTTATTACACAGGCCCTATACTAGCATCATTTTCCAATGTTATGTCATTATTACGCGTTTATTAATGCCCTTGCTTTAAAAAGATACTTGATGTGCTCATTATATGGCATTGAAAGAGTTTGGTTACTGTCTGTTGGTTTCTAGATCAGCCCACGTTAAAACCAAACTCCTGTGGCATGAAAGGATTATATGGCGTATTGCATTATTATTACTGCAGAACATATTGAGATCAGCATCAATTATTCTGGGCTATTCACTGAGCAGATCTGAGTGGGCAATATACCTACGTAAAAAAAAACTACTGAATCCCCCTCTTAGGTAATATAATGATCTTTGGGTGTGCTCACTCATTTATATGATGCAATATATTAAAGAAGCAGTTCCCCCTAATAGTTTTCTTTTTACCACTTTATGAAGAAGAGGGTCTCCAGAGTTGAAACACGTTAATATTAGCTCCGGGGACACCCCTGGTTCCAAAGATATTTATCTGTTGCCGTTCCAGGGGAAACAAAATGGCAGTATAAATCTCTCCTATTGGCCCGTGTGACATAGGGGTTTTTAAATTCCAGTAAGTACCAGCCTTACTGTTAATGGTATGTGCCTCAGGAACCAGGGGAACTCAACTCCTTAGCTGAAATAATGGGGTTCTGCTGCTCCGGATATCCCTTCCCCCACCCACCCCCCGCTTCACATCCTTTTCCATTTTAGGAAAATGATTACGATATAAAACTTTTATAACTGAGGTCCAAAGAGCTTGTTTCCCCCCAATATGTTATAGATCTAGATGTTATTAAGATCAAGCACAATAACTCTTCATTTTTGTGAGGTGTTTTTACCACCGATAACGGGAGTTGTACACCAAGCAGTGGCAGCCGTTAGCAATTGGTTACTATATGCATTACTCTTTCAATAACCCTGATATTGTGCATTCTCAAGGCGCCCACCTCTAACTGAAATATAACAGTAACACGATTTCTATTCTTCCCTCATTTTTGAATGTAGAGATACAGAGTACGAGAAAAGTGTGGATTTCACCCCGGAGGTGGCTGCATGAATATCGCACCTCTAATTGGAAGATGCATTATTCATTTTACACCCCACTATTTCCTGTCTCCTATGTGCTGGGGAGACGGCTCAGACTTATAAGCCCTGGCCCGTTTACCCATAGCTAGTGGCCAAACGGATTTAACAAGGAATGGTGCTGTGACTTTGTTAATAAAGATCATTGAGGCAGAGCTCTGAGAACTGTATTTTAGAAAGCAATATTTCTGCTGTTAAGTAGGGAGGAGAGAAGCTTTGTCAAATAGATTCCTTTTTGTCCTTGAAAACAAAGTGGAATTGTAAGTTTCTAAATTAAAATACATAGTGGTACTCTGGGTGTAAGAATACAAAGAAGTGATTCTGTGGAACCCGAACACCATCACACTTCAACCACTGCTAATAAGTATCACAGGCTTCCTTATAGTAGCATTTTACCCTGGTATATGTCAGAATAGGCTTCTCATCTCCCAAGGAGCAAATAGGGTCATTAGAGGCAATGTTAAAACCCTGCATGACACATATTAACTCCTTCCTTGCAGAGCAATGCGGTTCTGGACCCGCCTGCCCGGCATGGGTTAATACCCTATTAGCACGCCACGTCCCAGCCAGAGAATATCAATAAACATCCTAGAGCAAAGGCGGCCAAATCCAGTCATCAAGGGTCACGAACAGGTCAGGTTTTCAGGATATCCCAGCTTCAGCACAGGTGGCTGTCATTGACAGAGCCACTGATATCCATCAGGATATCCTTTCAGGATATCCATGTGCTGAAGCAGGGATATCCTGAAAACCTGACCTGCTAGTGGCCCTTGAGGACTGTAATTGGCCACCCCTGTACTAAAGGCAGAGAAGGGGTTAATGTATACACCCTAATCATCTAATGTTACCACGGTAAGCCTGAGACTGCACTGGGGTCTCCATTTTAACCTCCAGGGCACTTAATATTTAAAATGCTTATATCTCCTGGACGGAGCATAAGGTTTTAAATATTTAAACCGTGTTCGAAGGGACAATAAGATTTAAAAAAATGAAGGTGCAATAAAACTTGCCGATTTGCACGGACGGCTGATTTAGTGTAATTCACTTGTGTAAGAAGATGCCAAGCACACACTTTAAGCATCACTCATCTTTGCACACAGCATTGCCTTTCTTCTATTTATTTTCCGCTAACAATACCATCAGAGAACACTTTCTAAGTAGCCAGGGTTTACACGCAAAGCATTCATTCCGGCCTCACCTTACTGCAAGTGAGTGGGACATTACAGGCAGCCTCAGCACAGCCAAACAAAAGCTGCACACGCTCCCTTTTATAGAAAAAAAGAAAAGGATCTTGACATAAGTGTCTATTCAGATTTGTTACTTCCATTAGCATTGCTCACTTTCTAAATCTGTGACATGTTCCTCTCTGCAATAAGACTGCTGTGTCCAGTAGGCTGTTTGTGATGGTGCTTAGGAGCCTAAGCAGCAGTTACACCTCAAATTATAGTCTGTGTTTCTTTTAATCATTCAACTTTTTCAGCAAATAACAGCTCTTCCTCCCAGTGTGGAAAGCCTGTCACAATGTACACTTAAAGCACTCCACATCTGCTCTACCATTTTGAAAGGTTGTTCCCTCATTTAAAGCTGCAGTTCAAGCTGCCGTTTAAAAAAAAAAAAAAAAAAAATTCCCATTCAATATGTGCATCAATAAAATCTGCACACTGACAAGTGATTAGCTAAGCTGCAGATCGATCTGTAATCAATCGATTCTCTGGGTTATTTAATTCAGTTCTTGCACAGCATTGTGGGCAATGTAGTGGCTGGAATATAATTGACTGGGCAGTTACTAGATACAATTGGTGCACTGCTAGAGAGAGGGTGGGGCTCAAGAGCCAGAGCCTATCAGAAGGGGGGGGGGGGGCTGTCACTTTGGAAATGCTTCCTACACTAGAAACATTCAAAAAATGTCTTTAAAACATTCATTTTTTTTTTATGCTACAAGTATTTTCTCATATAGGAGGTATACAGAGTAGACAGCACTCAATGAGTGAGAAGTAATAAGAATGTGCAAGGTGCAACGGGGGGGGGGGCGTGGGGGGGCCTCAACCGTCCCAAATGATACCAGTACAAAATATATGGTTCCCAGCACACAATCAAGAGAAAGAGAACTAATAATGAGCAAAAGGTATATATTTAATGTGTATACAGATAAATACACAAACAAATGATAAAGGATGGAGAATGCAAACGTAAACACTACTATAGGTGCGAATAACAATTGAGGAGAAAAGATACACTGGAGGCTAATAAGGAGTGTAGGCAATGAGGGGAGGGAAAACAGAAGCGTGGAGGGGGGTTGGGGGAAGGGAGGGAAAAACAAAGAATGTGGAGGAAACAAATTGAAGGGAAGTAGAGGGGGCAACGTTTCAGGGAATTAACCCCTGCTTCTGGCCCATTCCCTACGGTCTGAGTGACCACAGGTACTTCCCTCTCCCTTGATCCAAACCTCCATATAACGCTAAACAAGTAAACACCCAGCTAACTAGGTAAAGCAATATGTGCATTAATACAATCTGCACACTGACAAGTGATTAGCTAAGCTGCAGATCGATCTGTTCTCCTGTAATCAATCGCTTGCTCCGGGTTATTTAATTCAGTTCTTGCACAGCATTGTGGGCAATGTAGTTCCTGGAATATGATTTACTGGGCAGTTACTAGATACAATTGGCTCACTACTAGAGAGAAGGCGGGGCTCAAGAGCAAGAGCCTATCAGAAGGGGAAGGGGCTGTCACTTTGGAAATTGTTTCTACATTAGAAACATTAAAAATGTCTTTAAAACATTTTTTTTTAAATGCTACAAGTATTTTCTCATAGTACAGAGCTGATTTATTTAAAAAAAAAAAACACACACACATAGGATGTTGCTTGAACTGCTGCTTTAAAGGGAGACTACTTTATGGGACTGCTACCATCTTACTACATTTGAACAGCATCTGTTTGACTTGCACCATACATACCGCTCTGTTACAGTACATTGTTGCAGCGACCACCCCTCTCTTTTGCTGCACTGAGACACTGGATAGCTTTTTCAGTGTGTGGTTTAAATTCCTTAGGAATGACCAACTATCACAAAGGTTTACAACTATTCTGTTAGATACATGTATATGCCATTACTTCTCTCTACTATCCTCAGTGTGTTCAGCTACTTCATTTTGCTTATTCACATGACATATTTGGTGACATTCTCCTCTGGGGTGACCATGCATTGCTCTGCTTGAATCTGGTGGCTTGTTTAGCATATATGCCTTACTTTTGATTCAATATTTTGTCACCTACATTTAGTATATAGCTTTTGTTGTGCCTTGTCTACCCGGGTACTCTCCAGTGTTGTGGTCCTCCGTGGGGCACTTTACATGCTGTGCATGTTTTGTGTTTTTACATTTTGTGTGTGTATTGGGGGTAGTCTGTGTGCGTGTATTTAGGGGATAGTGTGTGTGCATGTATTTGGGGGATAGCGTGTGTGCATGTATTTGGGGGATAATGTGTGTGCATGTATTTGGGGGATAGCGTGTGTGCATGTATTTGGGGGATAGCGTGTGTGCATGTATTTGGGGGATAGCGTGTGTGCATGTACTTGGGGGATAGTGTGTGTGCATGTATTTGGGGGATAGCGTGTGTGCATGTATTTGGGGGATAGCGTGTGTGCATGTATTTGGGGGATAGCGTGTGTGCATGTATTTAGGGGATAGTGTGTGTGCATGTATTTAAGGGATAGCGTGTGTGAATGTATTTGGGGGATAGCGTGTGTGCATGTATTTGGGGGATAGCGTGTGTGCATGTATTTAGGGGATAGTGTGTGTGCATGTATTTGGGGGATAGTGTGTGTGCATGTATTTGGGGGATAGTGTGTGTGCATGTATTTAGGGGATAGTGTGTGCGCATGTATTTGGGAGAAGTGTGTGTGCATGTATTTGGGGGATAGTGTGTGTGCATGTATTTGGGGGATAGTGTGTGTGCATGTATTTAGGGGATAGTGTGTGTGCATGTATTTGGGGGATAGTGTGTGTGCATGTATTTGGGGGATAGTGTGTGTGCATGTATTTAGGGGATAGTGTGTGTGCATGTATTTAGGGGATAGTGTGTGTGCATGTATTTGGGGGATAGTGTGTATGCATGTATTTGGGGGATAGTGTGTGTGCATGTATTTGGGGGATAGTGTGTGTGCATGTATTTGGGGGATAGTGTGTGTGCATGTATTTAGGGGATAGTGTGTGCGCATGTATTTGGGAGAAGTGTGTGTGCATGTATTTGGGGGATAGTGTGTGTGCATGTATTTAGGGGATAGTGTGTGCATGTATTTGGGGGATAGCGTGTGTGCATGTATTTGGGGGATAGCGTGTGTGCATGTATTTGGGGGATAGTGTGTGTGCATGTATTTGGGGGATAGTGTGTGTGCATGTATTTGGGGGATAGTGTGTGTGCATGTATTTAGGGGATAGTGTGTGCATGTATTTAGGGGATAGTGTGTGTGCATGTATTTGGGGGATAGTGTGTGTGCATGTATTTGGGGGATAGTGTGTGTGCATGTATTTGGGGGATAGTGTGTGTGCATGTATTTGGGGGATAGCGTGTGTGCATGTATTTAGGGGATAGCGTGTGCGCATGTATTTGGGAGAAGTGTGTGTGCATGTATTTGGGGGATAGTGTGTGTGCATGTATTTGGGGGATAGTGTGTGTGCATGTATTTGGGAGAAGTGTGTGTGCATGTATTTGGGGGATAGCGTGTGTGCATGTATTTGGGGGATAGCGTGTGTGCATGTATTTGGGGGATAGCGTGTGTGCATGTATTTGGGGGATAGCGTGTGTGCATGTATTTAGGGGATAGTGTGTGCGCATGTATTTGGGGGATAGTGTGTGTGCATGTATTTGGGGGATAGCGTGTGTGAATGTATTTGGGGGATAGCGTGTGCGCATGTATTTGGGAGAAGTGTGTGTGCATGTATTTGGGAGAAGTGTGTGCATGTATTTGGGGGATAGTGTGTGTGCATGTATTTAGGGGATAGTGTGTGTGCATGTATTTGGGGGATAGTGTGTGCGCATGTATTTGGGAGAAGTGTGTGTGCATGTATTTAGCGGATAGTGTGTGTGCATGTATTTGGGGGATAGTGTGTGCATGTATTTGGGGGATAGTGTGTGCATGTATTTGGGGGATAGTGTGTGCATGTATTTGGGGGATAGTGTGTGCATGTATTTGGGGGATAGTGTGTGCATGTATTTAGGGGATAGTGTGTGCATGTATTTGGGGGATAGTGTGTGTGCATGTATTTGGGGGATAGCGTGTGTGCATGTATTTAGGGGATAGAGTGTGTGCATGTATTTGGGGGATAGTGTGTGCGCATGTATTTGGGAGAAGTGTGTGTGCATGTATTTAGGGGATAGCGTGTGTACATGTATTTGGGGGATAGTGTGTGCATGTATTTGGGGGATAGTGTGTGCATGTATTTAGGGGATAGAGTGTGTGCATGTATTTGGGGGATAGCGTGTGTGCATGTATTTGGGGGATAGCGTGTGTGCATGTATTTGGGGGATAGCGTGTGTGCATGTATTTGGGGGATAGCGTGTGTGCATGTACTTGGGGGATAGTGTGTGTGCATGTATTTGGGGGATAGCGTGTGTGCATGTATTTGGGGGATAGCGTGTGTGCATGTATTTGGGGGATAGCGTGTGTGCATGTATTTAGGGGATAGTGTGTGTGCATGTATTTAAGGGATAGCGTGTGTGAATGTATTTGGGGGATAGCGTGTGTGCATGTATTTGGGGGATAGCGTGTGTGCATGTATTTAGGGGATAGTGTGTGTGCATGTATTTGGGGGATAGTGTGTGTGCATGTATTTGGGGGATAGTGTGTGTGCATGTATTTAGGGGATAGTGTGTGCGCATGTATTTGGGAGAAGTGTGTGTGCATGTATTTGGGGGATAGTGTGTGTGCATGTATTTGGGGGATAGTGTGTGTGCATGTATTTAGGGGATAGTGTGTGTGCATGTATTTGGGGGATAGTGTGTGTGCATGTATTTGGGGGATAGTGTGTGTGCATGTATTTAGGGGATAGTGTGTGTGCATGTATTTAGGGGATAGTGTGTGTGCATGTATTTGGGGGATAGTGTGTATGCATGTATTTGGGGGATAGTGTGTGTGCATGTATTTGGGGGATAGTGTGTGTGCATGTATTTGGGGGATAGTGTGTGTGCATGTATTTAGGGGATAGTGTGTGCGCATGTATTTGGGAGAAGTGTGTGTGCATGTATTTGGGGGATAGTGTGTGTGCATGTATTTAGGGGATAGTGTGTGCATGTATTTGGGGGATAGCGTGTGTGCATGTATTTGGGGGATAGCGTGTGTGCATGTATTTGGGGGATAGTGTGTGTGCATGTATTTGGGGGATAGTGTGTGTGCATGTATTTGGGGGATAGTGTGTGTGCATGTATTTAGGGGATAGTGTGTGCATGTATTTAGGGGATAGTGTGTGTGCATGTATTTGGGGGATAGTGTGTGTGCATGTATTTGGGGGATAGTGTGTGTGCATGTATTTGGGGGATAGTGTGTGTGCATGTATTTGGGGGATAGCGTGTGTGCATGTATTTAGGGGATAGCGTGTGCGCATGTATTTGGGAGAAGTGTGTGTGCATGTATTTGGGGGATAGTGTGTGTGCATGTATTTGGGGGATAGTGTGTGTGCATGTATTTGGGAGAAGTGTGTGTGCATGTATTTGGGGGATAGCGTGTGTGCATGTATTTGGGGGATAGCGTGTGTGCATGTATTTGGGGGATAGCGTGTGTGCATGTATTTGGGGGATAGCGTGTGTGCATGTATTTAGGGGATAGTGTGTGCGCATGTATTTGGGGGATAGTGTGTGTGCATGTATTTGGGGGATAGCGTGTGTGAATGTATTTGGGGGATAGCGTGTGCGCATGTATTTGGGAGAAGTGTGTGTGCATGTATTTGGGAGAAGTGTGTGCATGTATTTGGGGGATAGTGTGTGTGCATGTATTTAGGGGATAGTGTGTGTGCATGTATTTGGGGGATAGTGTGTGCGCATGTATTTGGGAGAAGTGTGTGTGCATG
The DNA here is from genome assembly GCF_040206685.1 of Ascaphus truei. Lineage (NCBI taxonomy): Eukaryota > Metazoa > Chordata > Amphibia > Anura > Ascaphidae > Ascaphus > Ascaphus truei. The sequence continues at coordinate 381,563,127 of NC_134485.1, forward strand.
TATTTAGCGGATAGTGTGTGTGCATGTATTTGGGGGATAGTGTGTGCATGTATTTGGGGGATAGTGTGTGCATGTATTTGGGGGATAGTGTGTGCATGTATTTGGGGGATAGTGTGTGCATGTATTTGGGGGATAGTGTGTGCATGTATTTAGGGGATAGTGTGTGCATGTATTTGGGGGATAGTGTGTGTGCATGTATTTGGGGGATAGCGTGTGTGCATGTATTTAGGGGATAGAGTGTGTGCATGTATTTGGGGGATAGTGTGTGCGCATGTATTTGGGAGAAGTGTGTGTGCATGTATTTAGGGGATAGCGTGTGTACATGTATTTGGGGGATAGTGTGTGCATGTATTTGGGGGATAGTGTGTGCATGTATTTAGGGGATAGAGTGTGTGCATGTATTTGGGGGATAGCGTGTGTGCATGTATTTGGGGGATAGCGTGTGTGCATGTACTTGGGGGATAGTGTGTGTGCATGTATTTAGGGGATAGCGTGTGTGCATGTACTTGGGGGATAGTGTGTGTGCATGTATTTGGGGGATAGTGTGTGCATGTATTTGGGGATAGTGTGTGTGCATGTATTTGGGGGATAGCGTGTGTGCATGTATTTGGGGGATAGTGTGTGTGCATGTATTTAGGGGATAGCGTGTGTGCATGTATTTAGGGGATAGCGTGTGTACATGTATTTGGGGGATAGTGTGTGCATGTATTTGGGGGATAGAGTGTGTGCATGTATTTGGGGGATAGTGTGTGTGCATGTATTTGGGGGATAGTGTGTGTGCATGTATTTGGGGGATAGCGTGTGTGCGTGTATTTGGGGGATAGTGTGTGTGCATGTATTTGGGGGATAGTGTGTGTGCATGTATTTAGGGGATAGTGTGTGTGCATGTATTTGGGGGATAGTGTGTGTGCATGTATTTGGGGGATAGCGTGTGTGAATGTATTTGGGGGATAGTGTGTGTGCATGTATTTAGGGGATAGTGTGTGTGCATGTATTTGGGGGATAGCGTGTGTGCATGTATTTGGGGGATAGCGTGTGTGAATGTATTTGGGGGATAGTGTGTGTGCATGTATTTAGGGGATAGTGTGTGTGCATGTATTTGGGGGATAGTGTGTGTGCATGTATTTGGGGGATAGTGTGTGTGCATGTATTTGGGGGACAGTGTGTGCATGTATTTGGGGGATAGTGTGTGTGCATGTATTTGGGGGATAGCGTGTGTGCATGTATTTGGGGGATAGCGTGTGTGAATGTATTTGGGGGATAGTGTGTGCGCATGTATTTGGGAGAAGTGTGTGTGCATGTATTTGGGGGATAGTGTGTGTGCATGTATTTGGGGGATAGTGTGTGCATGTATTTGGGGGATAGTGTGTGTGCATGTATTTGGGAGAAGTGTGTGTACATGTATTTAGGGGATAGTGTGTGTGCATGTATTTGGGGGATAGTGTGTGCATGTATTTGGGGGATAGTGTGTGCATGTATTTGGGGGATAGTGTGTGTGCATGTATTTGGGAGAAGTGTGTGTGCATGTATTTAGGGGATAGTGTGTGTGCATGTATTTGGGGCATAGTGTGTGCATGTATTTGGGGGATAGTGTGTGTGCGTGTATTTGGGGGATAGTGTGTGCGCATGTATTTGGGAGAAGTGTGTGTGCATGTATTTAGGGGATAGTGTGTGTGCATGTATTTGGGGGATAGTGTGTGCATGTATTTGGGGGATAGTGTGTGTGCGTGTATTTGGGGGATAGTGTGTGTGCATGTATTTGGGGGATAGTGTGTGTGCATGTATTTGGGGGATAGCGTGTGTGAATGTATTTGGGGGATAGTGTGTGCGCATGTATTTGGGAGAAGTGTGTGTGCATGTATTTGGGGGATAGTGTGTGTGCATGTATTTGGGGGATAGTGTGTACATGTATTTGGGGGATAGTGTGTGCGCATGTATTTGGGAGAAGTGTGTGTGCATGTATTTAGGGGATAGTGTGTGTGCATGTATTTGGGGGATAGTGTGTGTGCATGTATTTGGGGGATAGTGTGTGTGCATGTATTTGGGGGATAGTGTGTGTGCATGTATTTGGGGGATAGTGTGTGCATGTATTTGGGGGATAGTGTGTGTGCATGTATTTGGGAGAAGTGTGTGTGCATGTATTTAGGGGATAGTGTGTGTGCATGTATTTGGGGGATAGTGTGTGTGCATGTATTTGGGGGATAGTGTGTGCATGTATTTGGGGGATAGTGTGTGTGCGTGTATTTGGGGGATAGTGTGTGCGCATGTATTTGGGAGAAGTGTGTGTGCATGTATTTAGGGGATAGTGTGTGTGCATGTATTTGGGGGATAGTGTGTGCATGTATTTGGGGGATAGTGTGTGTGCGTGTATTTGGGGGATAGTGTGTGTGCATGTATTTGGGGGATAGCGTGTGTGAATGTATTTGGGGGATAGTGTGTGCGCATGTATTTGGGAGAAGTGTGTGTGCATGTATTTGGGGGATAGTGTGTGTGCATGTATTTGGGGGATAGTGTGTACATGTATTTGGGGGATAGTGTGTGCGCATGTATTTGGGAGAAGTGTGTGTGCATGTATTTAGGGGATAGTGTGTGTGCATGTATTTGGGGGATAGTGTGTGCATGTATTTGGGGGATAGTGTGTGCATGTATTTAGGGGATAGAGTGTGTGCATGTATTTGGGGGATAGTGTGTGCGCATGTATTTGGGAGAAGTGTGTGTGCATGTATTTAGGGGATAGCGTGTGTACATGTATTTGGGGGATAGTGTGTGCATGTATTTGGGGGATAGTGTGTGCATGTATTTAGGGGATAGAGTGTGTGCATGTATTTGGGGGATAGTGTGTGTGCATGTATTTGGGGGATAGTGTGTGCATGTATTTGGGGGATAGCGTGTGTGCATGTATTTGGGGGATAGCGTGTGTGCATGTATTTGGGGGATAGCGTGTGTGCATGTATTTGGGGGATAGCGTGTGTGCATGTATTTGGGGGATAGCGTGTGTGCATGTATTTGGGGGATAGCGTGTGTGCATGTATTTGGGGGATAGCGTGTGTGCATGTATTTGGGGGATAGCGTGTGTGCATGTATTTGGGGGATAGTTGTTGTGCATGTATTTGGGGGATAGCGTGTGTGCATGTATTTGGGGGATAGCATGTGTGCATGTATTTGGGGGATAGTGTGTGCATGTATTTGGGGGATAGCGTGTGTGCATGTATTTGGGAGATAGTGTGTGTGCATGTATTTAGGGGATAGTGTGTGCATGTATTTGGGGGATAGTGTGTGTGCATGTATTTTGGGGATAGCGTGTGTGCATGTATTTGGGGGATAGTGTGTGTGCATGTATTTGGGGGATAGTGTGTGCATGTATTTGGGGGATAGTGTGTGCATGTATTTGGGGGATAGTGTGTGTGCATGTATTTGGGAGAAGTGTGTGTACATGTATTTAGGGGATAGTGTGTGTGCATGTATTTGGGGGATAGTGTGTGCATGTATTTGGGGGATAGTGTGTGCATGTATTTGGGGGATAGTGTGTGTGCATGTATTTGGGAGAAGTGTGTGTGCATGTATTTAGGGGATAGTGTGTGTGCATGTATTTGGGGCATAGTGTGTGCATGTATTTGGGGGATAGTGTGTGTGCGTGTATTTGGGGGATAGTGTGCGCGCATGTATTTGGGAGAAGTGTGTGTGCATGTATTTAGGGGATAGTGTGTGTGCATGTATTTGGGGGATAGTGTGTGCATGTATTTGGGGGATAGTGTGTGTGCATGTATTTGGGGGATAGTGTGTGCATGTATTTGGGGGATAGTGTGTGTGCGTGTATTTGGGGGATAGTGTGTGTGCGTGTATTTGGGGGATAGCATGTGTGAATGTATTTGGGGGATAGTGTGTGCGCATGTATTTGGGAGAAGTGTGTGTGCATGTATTTGGGGGATAGTGTGTGTGCATGTATTTGGGGGATAGTGTGTACATGTATTTGGGGGATAGTGTGTGCGCATGTATTTGGGAGAAGTGTGTGTGCATGTATTTAGGGGATAGTGTGTGTGCATGTATTTGGGGGATAGTGTGTGCATGTATTTGGGGGATAGTGTGTGCATGTATTTAGGGGATAGAGTGTGTGCATGTATTTGGGGGATAGTGTGTGCGCATGTATTTGGGAGAAGTGTGTGTGCATGTATTTAGGGGATAGCGTGTGTACATGTATTTGGGGGATAGTGTGTGCATGTATTTGGGGGATAGTGTGTGCATGTATTTAGGGGATAGAGTGTGTGCATGTATTTGGGGGATAGTGTGTGTGCATGTATTTGGGGGATAGTGTGTGCATGTATTTGGGGGATAGCGTGTGTGCATGTATTTGGGGGATAGCGTGTGTGCATGTATTTGGGGGATAGCGTGTGTGCATGTATTTGGGGGATAGCGTGTGTGCATGTATTTGGGGGATAGCGTGTGTGCATGTATTTGGGGGATAGCGTGTGTGCATGTATTTGGGGGATAGCGTGTGTGCATGTATTTGGGGGATAGCGTGTGTGCATGTATTTGGGGGATAGTTGTTGTGCATGTATTTGGGGGATAGCGTGTGTGCATGTATTTGGGGGATAGCATGTGTGCATGTATTTGGGGGATAGTGTGTGCATGTATTTGGGGGATAGCGTGTGTGCATGTATTTGGGAGATAGTGTGTGTGCATGTATTTAGGGGATAGTGTGTGCATGTATTTGGGGGATAGTGTGTGTGCATGTATTTTGGGGATAGCGTGTGTGCATGTATTTGGGGGATAGTGTGTGTGCATGTATTTGGGGGATAGTGTGTGCATGTATTTGGGGGATAGTGTGTGCATGTATTTGGGGGATAGTGTGTGTGCATGTATTTGGGAGAAGTGTGTGTACATGTATTTAGGGGATAGTGTGTGTGCATGTATTTGGGGGATAGTGTGTGCATGTATTTGGGGGATAGTGTGTGCATGTATTTGGGGGATAGTGTGTGTGCATGTATTTGGGAGAAGTGTGTGTGCATGTATTTAGGGGATAGTGTGTGTGCATGTATTTGGGGCATAGTGTGTGCATGTATTTGGGGGATAGTGTGTGTGCGTGTATTTGGGGGATAGTGTGCGCGCATGTATTTGGGAGAAGTGTGTGTGCATGTATTTAGGGGATAGTGTGTGTGCATGTATTTGGGGGATAGTGTGTGCATGTATTTGGGGGATAGTGTGTGTGCATGTATTTGGGGGATAGTGTGTGCATGTATTTGGGGGATAGTGTGTGTGCGTGTATTTGGGGGATAGTGTGTTTGCGTGTATTTGGGGGATAGCATGTGTGAATGTATTTGGGGGATAGTGTGTCCGCATGTATTTGGGAGAAGTGTGTGTGCATGTATTTGGGGGATAGTGTGTGTGCATGTATTTGGGGGATAGTGTGTACATGTATTTGGGGGATAGTGTGTGCGCATGTATTTGGGAGAAGTGTGTGTGCATGTATTTAGGGGATAGTGTGTGTGCATGTATTTGGGGGATAGTGTGTGCATGTATTTGGGGGATAGTGTGTGCATGTATTTAGGGGATAGAGTGTGTGCATGTATTTGGGGGATAGTGTGTGCGCATGTATTTGGGAGAAGTGTGTGTGCATGTATTTAGGGGATAGCGTGTGTACATGTATTTGGGGGATAGTGTGTGCATGTATTTGGGGGATAGTGTGTGCATGTATTTAGGGGATAGAGTGTGTGCATGTATTTGGGGGATAGTGTGTGTGCATGTATTTGGGGGATAGTGTGTGCATGTATTTGGGGGATAGCGTGTGTGCATGTATTTGGGGGATAGCGTGTGTGCATGTATTTGGGGGACAGCGTGTGTGCATGTATTTGGGGGATAGCGTGTGTGCATGTATTTGGGGGATAGCGTGTGTGCATGTATTTGGGGGATAGCGTGTGTGCATGTATTTGGGGGATAGCGTGTGTGCATGTATTTGGGGGATAGCGTGTGTGCATGTATTTGGGGGATAGTTGTTGTGCATGTATTTGGGGGATAGCGTGTGTGCATGTATTTGGGGGATAGCATGTGTGCATGTATTTGGGGGATAGTGTGTGCATGTATTTGGGGGATAGCGTGTGTGCATGTATTTGGGAGATAGTGTGTGTGCATGTATTTAGGGGATAGTGTGTGCATGTATTTGGGGGATAGTGTGTGTGCATGTATTTTGGGGATAGCGTGTGTGCATGTATTTGGGGGATAGTGTGTGTGCATGTATTTGGGGGATAGTGTGTGCATGTATTTGGGGGATAGTGTGTGCATGTATTTGGGGGATAGTGTGTGCATGTATTTGGGGGATAGTGTGTGTGCATGTATTTGGGGGATAGTGTGTGCATGTATTTGGGGGATAGTGTGTGTGCATGTATTTGGGGGATAGCGTGTGTGCATGTATTTGGGAGATAGTGTGTGTGTGCATGTATTTAGGGGATAGTGTGTGCATGTATTTGGGGGATAGTGTGTGCATGTATTTGGGGGATAGTGTGTGCATGTATTTGGGGGATAGTGTGTGTGCATGTATTTGGGGGATAGCGTGTGTGCATGTATTTAAGGGATAGCGTGTGTGAATGTATTTGGGGGATAGCGTGTGTGCATGTATTTGGGGGATAGCGTGTGTGCATGTATTTGGGGGATAGTGTGTGCATGTATTTGGGGGATAGTGTGTGTGCATGTATTTGGGGGATAGTGTGTGCATGTATTTGGGGGATAGCGTGTGTGCATGTATTTGGGGGATAGTGTGTGTGCATGTATTTGGGGGATAGCGTGTGTGCATGTATTTAGGGGATAGTGTGTGTGCATGTATTTAAGGGATAGCGTGTGTGAATGTATTTGGGGGATAGCGTGTGTGCATGTATTTGGGGGATAGTGTGTGTGCATGTATTTGGGGGATAGTGTGTGTGCATGTATTTGTGGGATAGTGTGTGTGCATGTATTTGGGGGATAGTGTGTGCATGTATTTGGGGGATAGTGTGTGTGCATGTATTTGGGGGATAGCGTGTGTGCATGTATTTGGGGGATAGCGTGTGTGCATGTATTTAAGGGATAGCGTGTGTGAATGTATTAGGGGGATAGCGTGTGTGCATGTATTTGGGGGATAGTGTGTGCATGTATTTGGGGGATAGTGTGTGCGCATGTATTTGGGGGATAGTGTGTGCGCATGTATTTGGGGGATAGTGTGTGTGCATGTATTTGGGGGATAGCGTGTGTGCATGTATTTGGGGGATAGTGTGTGCATGTATTTGGGGGATAGTGTGTGTGCATGTATTTGGGGGATAGCGTGTGTGCATGTATTTAAGGGATAGCGTGTGTGAATGTATTTGGGGGATAGCGTGTGTGCATGTATTTGGGGGATAGTGTGTGTGCATGTATTTGGGGGATAGTGTGTGCATGTATTTGGGAGAAGTGTGTGTGTGCATGTATTTGGGAGAAGTGTGTGTGCATGTATTTAGGGGATAGTGTGTGTGCATGTATTTGGGGGATAGCGTGTGTGCATGTATTTAGGGGATAGCGTGTGTGCATGTATTTGGGGGATAGCGTGTACATGTATTTGGGGGATAGTGTGTGTGTGCATGTATTTGGGGGATAGTGTGTGCATGTATTTGGGGGATAGTGTGTGTGCATGTATTTAGGGGATAGTGTGTGTGCATGTATTTAGGGGATAGCGTGTGTGCATGTATTTGGGGGATAGCGTGTACATGTATTTGGGGGATAGCGTGTACATGTATTTGGGGGATAGTGTGTGTGCATGTATTTGGGGGATAGTGTGTGCATGTATTTGGGGGATAGTGTGTGTGCATGTATTTGGGGGATAGCGTGTGTGCATGTATTTGGGAGATAGTGTGTGTGCATGTATTTAGGGGATAGTGTGTGCATGTATTTGGGGGATAGCGTGTGTGCATGTATTTGGGGGATAGCGTGTGTGCATGTATTTAGGGGATAGCGTGTGTGCATGTATTTGGGGGATAGTGTGTGTGCATGTATTTGGGGGATAGTGTGTGCATGTATTTGGGGGATAGCGTGTGTGCATGTATTTGGGGGATAGTGTGTGTGCATGTATTTGGGGGATAGTGTGTGTGCATGTATTTGGGGGATAGTGTGTGTGCATGTATTTGGGGGATAGCGTGTGTGCATGTATTTGGGGGATAGTGTGTGTGCATGTATTTAGGGGATAGCGTGTGTGCATGTATTTGGGGGATAGTGTGTGTGCATGTATTTAGGGGATAGTGTGTGTGCATGTATTTAAGGGATAGCGTGTGTGAATGTATTTGGGGGATAGCGTGTGTGCATGTATTTGGGGGATAGTGTGTGTGCATGTATTTGGGGGATAGTGTGTGTGCATGTATTTGGGGGATAGTGTGTGTGCATGTATTTGGGGGATAGTGTGTGCATGTATTTGGGGGATAGTGTGTGTGCATGTATTTGGGGGATAGCGTGTGTGCATGTATTTAAGGGATAGCGTGTGTGAATGTATTTGGGGGATAGCGTGTGTGCATGTATTTGGGGGATAGTGTGTGTGCATGTATTTGGGGGATAGTGTGTGCATGTATTTGGGGGATAGTGTGTGTGCATGTATTTAGGGGATAGTGTGTGCATGTATTTGGGGGATAGCGTGTGTGCATGTATTTAGGGGATAGTGTGTGTGCATGTATTTGGGGGATAGCGTGTGTGCATGTATTTGGGGGATAGCGTGTGTGCATGTATTTGGGGGATAGCGTGTGTGCATGTATTTAGGGGATAGCGTGTGTGCATGTATTTGGGGGATAGAGTGTGTGCATGTATTTAAGGGATAGCGTGTGTGCATGTATTTGGGGGATAGCGTGTGTGCATGTATTTAGGGGATAGTGTGTGTGCATGTATTTGGGGGATAGTGTGTGCATGTATTTGGGAGATAGTGTGTGCGCATGTATTTGGGGGATAGCGTGTGTGCATGTATTTAGGGGATAGTGTGTGTGCATGTATTTGGGGGATAGCGTGTGTGCATGTATTTAGGGGATAGTGTGTGTGCATGTATTTGGGGGATAGTGTGTGCATGTATTTGGGGGATAGTGTGTGTGCGTGTATTTGGGGGATAGTGTGTGTGCATGTATTTGGGGGATAGCGTGTGTGAATGTATTTGGGGGATAGTGTGTGCGCATGTATTTGGGAGAAGTGTGTGTGCATGTATTTGGGGGATAGTGTGTGTGCATGTATTTGGGGGATAGTGTGTACATGTATTTGGGGGATAGTGTGTGCGCATGTATTTGGGAGAAGTGTGTGTGCATGTATTTAGGGGATAGTGTGTGTGCATGTATTTGGGGGATAGTGTGTGCATGTATTTGGGGGATAGTGTGTGCATGTATTTAGGGGATAGAGTGTGTGCATGTATTTGGGGGATAGTGTGTGCGCATGTATTTGGGAGAAGTGTGTGTGCATGTATTTAGGGGATAGCGTGTGTACATGTATTTGGGGGATAGTGTGTGCATGTATTTGGGGGATAGTGTGTGCATGTATTTAGGGGATAGAGTGTGTGCATGTATTTGGGGGATAGTGTGTGTGCATGTATTTGGGGGATAGTGTGTGCATGTATTTGTGGGATAGCGTGTGTGCATGTATTTGGGGGATAGCGTGTGTGCATGTATTTGGGGGATAGCGTGTGTGCATGTATTTGGGGGATAGCGTGTGTGCATGTATTTGGGGGATAGCGTGTGTGCATGTATTTGGGGGATAGCGTGTGTGCATGTATTTGGGGGATAGCGTGTGTGCATGTATTTGGGGGATAGCGTGTGTGCATGTATTTGGGGGATAGTTGTTGTGCATGTATTTGGGGGATAGCGTGTGTGCATTTATTTGGGGGATAGCGTGTGTGCATGTATTTGGGGGATAGTGTGTGCATGTATTTGGGGGATAGCGTGTGTGCATGTATTTGGGAGATAGTGTGTGTGCATGTATTTAGGGGATAGTGTGTGCATGTATTTGGGGGATAGTGTGTGTGCATGTATTTTGGGGATAGCGTGTGTGCATGTATTTGGGGGATAGTGTGTGTGCATGTATTTGGGGGATAGTGTGTGCATGTATTTGGGGGATAGTGTGTGCATGTATTTGGGGGATAGTGTGTGCATGTATTTGGGGGATAGTGTGTGTGCATGTATTTGGGGGATAGTGTGTGCATGTATTTGGGGGATAGTGTGTGTGCATGTATTTGGGGGATAGCGTGTGTGCATGTATTTGGGAGATAGTGTGTGTGTGCATGTATTTAGGGGATAGTGTGTGCATGTATTTGGGGGATAGTGTGTGCATGTATTTGGGGGATAGTGTGTGCATGTATTTGGGGGATAGTGTGTGTGCATGTATTTGGGGGATAGCGTGTGTGCATGTATTTAAGGGATAGCGTGTGTGAATGTATTTGGGGGATAGCGTGTGTGCATGTATTTGGGGGATAGCGTGTGTGCATGTATTTGGGGGATAGTGTGTGCATGTATTTGGGGGATAGTGTGTGTGCATGTATTTGGGGGATAGTGTGTGCATGTATTTGGGGGATAGCGTGTGTGCATGTATTTGGGGGATAGTGTGTGTGCATGTATTTGGGGGATAGCGTGTGTGCATGTATTTAGGGGATAGTGTGTGTGCATGTATTTAAGGGATAGCGTGTGTGAATGTATTTGGGGGATAGCGTGTGTGCATGTATTTGGGGGATAGTGTGTGTGCATGTATTTGGGGGATAGTGTGTGTGCATGTATTTGTGGGATAGTGTGTGTGCATGTATTTGGGGGATAGTGTGTGCATGTATTTGGGGGATAGTGTGTGTGCATGTATTTGGGGGATAGCGTGTGTGCATGTATTTGGGGGATAGCGTGTGTGCATGTATTTAAGGGATAGCGTGTGTGAATGTATTAGGGGGATAGCGTGTGTGCATGTATTTGGGGGATAGTGTGTGCATGTATTTGGGGGATAGTGTGTGCGCATGTATTTGGGGGATAGTGTGTGCGCATGTATTTGGGGGATAGTGTGTGTGCATGTATTTGGGGGATAGTGTGTGTGCATGTATTTTGGGGATAGCGTGTGTGCATGTATTTGGGGGATAGTGTGTGTGCATGTATTTGGGGGATAGTGTGTGCATGTATTTGGGGGATAGTGTGTGCATGTATTTGGGGGATAGTGTGTGCATGTATTTGGGGGATAGTGTGTGTGCATGTATTTGGGGGATAGCGTGTGTGCATGTATTTGGGAGATAGTGTGTGTGTGCGTGTATTTAGGGGATAGTGTGTGCATGTATTTGGGGGATAGTGTGTGCATGTATTTGGGGGATAGTGTGTGCATGTATTTGGGGGATAGTGTGTGTGCATGTATTTGGGGGATAGCGTGTGTGCATGTATTTAAGGGATAGCGTGTGTGAATGTATTTGGGGGATAGCGTGTGTGCATGTATTTGGGGGATAGCGTGTGTGCATGTATTTGGGGGATAGTGTGTGCATGTATTTGGGGGATAGTGTGTGCATGTATTTGGGGGATAGCGTGTGTGCATGTATTTGGGGGATAGTGTGTGTGCATGTATTTGGGGGATAGCGTGTGTGCATGTATTTAGGGGATAGTGTGTGTGCATGTATTTAAGGGATAGCGTGTGTGAATGTATTTGGGGGATAGCGTGTGTGCATGTATTTGGGGGATAGTGTGTGTGCATGTATTTGGGGGATAGTGTGTGTGCATGTATTTGTGGGATAGTGTGTGTGCATGTATTTGGGGGATAGTGTGTGCATGTATTTGGGAGATAGTGTGTGTGTGCGTGTATTTAGGGGATAGTGTGTGCATGTATTTGGGGGATAGTGTGTGCATGTATTTGGGGGATAGTGTGTGCATGTATTTGGGGGATAGTGTGTGTGCATGTATTTGGGGGATAGCGTGTGTGCATGTATTTAAGGGATAGCGTGTGTGAATGTATTTGGGGGATAGCGTGTGTGCATGTATTTGGGGGATAGCGTGTGTGCATGTATTTGGGGGATAGTGTGTGCATGTATTTGGGGGATAGTGTGTGCATGTATTTGGGGGATAGCGTGTGTGCATGTATTTGGGGGATAGTGTGTGTGCATGTATTTGGGGGATAGCGTGTGTGCATGTATTTAGGGGATAGTGTGTGTGCATGTATTTAAGGGATAGCGTGTGTGAATGTATTTGGGGGATAGCGTGTGTGCATGTATTTGGGGGATAGTGTGTGTGCATGTATTTGGGGGATAGTGTGTGTGCATGTATTTGTGGGATAGTGTGTGTGCATGTATTTGGGGGATAGTGTGTGCATGTATTTGGGGGATAGTGTGTGTGCATGTATTTGGGGGATAGCGTGTGTGCATGTATTTGGGGGATAGCGTGTGTGCATGTATTTAAGGGATAGCGTGTGTGAATGTATTAGGGGGATAGCGTGTGTGCATGTATTTGGGGGATAGTGTGTGCATGTATTTGGGGGATAGTGTGTGCGCATGTATTTGGGGGATAGTGTGTGCGCATGTATTTGGGGGATAGTGTGTGTGCATGTATTTGGGGGATAGCGTGTGTGCATGTATTTGGGGGATAGTGTGTGCATGTATTTGGGGGATAGTGTGTGTGCATGTATTTGGGGGATAGCGTGTGTGCATGTATTTAAGGGATAGCGTGTGTGAATGTATTTGGGGGATAGCGTGTGTGCATGTATTTGGGGGATAGTGTGTGCATGTATTTGGGGGATAGTGTGTGTGCATGTATTTAGGGGATAGTGTGTGTGCATGTATTTAAGGGATAGCGTGTGTGAATGTATTTGGGGGATAGCGTGTGTGCATGTATTTGGGGGATAGTGTGTGTGCATGTATTTAGGGGATAGTGTGTGTGCATGTATTTAAGGGATAGCGTGTGTGAATGTATTTGGGGGATAGCGTGTGTGCATGTATTTGGGGGATAGTGTGTGTGCATGTATTTGGGGGATAGTGTGTGTGCATGTATTTGGGGGATAGTGTGTGTGCATGTATTTGGGGGATAGTGTGTGTGCATGTATTTGGGGGATAGCGTGTGTGCATGTATTTAAGGGATAGCGTGTGTGAATGTATTTGGGGGATAGCGTGTGTGCATGTATTTGGGGGATAGTGTGTGTGCATGTATTTGGGGGATAGTGTGTGCATGTATTTGGGGGATAGTGTGTGTGCATGTATTTAGGGGATAGTGTGTGTGCATGTATTTGGGGGATAGCGTGTGTGCATGTATTTAGGGGATAGTGTGTGTGCATGTATTTGGGGGATAGCGTGTGTGCATGTATTTGGGGGATAGCGTGTGTGCATGTATTTGGGGGATAGCGTGTGTGCATGTATTTAGGGGATAGCGTGTGTGCATGTATTTGGGGGATAGAGTGTGTGCATGTATTTAAGGGATAGCGTGTGTGCATGTATTTGGGGGATAGCGTGTGTGCATGTATTTAGGGGATAGTGTGTGTGCATGTATTTGGGGGATAGTGTGTGCATGTATTTGGGAGATAGTGTGTGCGCATGTATTTGGGGGATAGCGTGTGTGAATGTATTTGGGGGATAGTGTGTGCGCATGTATTTGGGAGAAGTGTGTGTGCATGTATTTGGGGGATAGTGTGTGTGCATGTATTTGGGGGATAGTGTGTACATGTATTTGGGGGATAGTGTGTGCGCATGTATTTGGGAGAAGTGTGTGTGCATGTATTTAGGGGATAGTGTGTGTGCATGTATTTGGGGGATAGTGTGTGCATGTATTTGGGGGATAGTGTGTGCATGTATTTAGGGGATAGAGTGTGTGCATGTATTTGGGGGATAGTGTGTGCGCATGTATTTGGGAGAAGTGTGTGTGCATGTATTTAGGGGATAGCGTGTGTACATGTATTTGGGGGATAGTGTGTGCATGTATTTGGGGGATAGTGTGTGCATGTATTTAGGGGATAGAGTGTGTGCATGTATTTGGGGGATAGTGTGTGTGCATGTATTTGGGGGATAGTGTGTGCATGTATTTGGGGGATAGCGTGTGTGCATGTATTTGGGGGATAGCGTGTGTGCATGTATTTGGGGGATAGCGTGTGTGCATGTATTTGGGGGATAGCGTGTGTGCATGTATTTGGGGGATAGCGTGTGTGCATGTATTTGGGGGATAGCGTGTGTGCATGTATTTGGGGGATAGCGTGTGTGCATGTATTTGGGGGATAGCGTGTGTGCATGTATTTGGGGGATAGTTGTTGTGCATGTATTTGGGGGATAGCGTGTGTGCATGTATTTGGGGGATAGCGTGTGTGCATGTATTTGGGGGATAGTGTGTGCATGTATTTGGGGGATAGCGTGTGTGCATGTATTTGGGAGATAGTGTGTGTGCATGTATTTAGGGGATAGTGTGTGCATGTATTTGGGGGATAGTGTGTGTGCATGTATTTTGGGGATAGCGTGTGTGCATGTATTTGGGGGATAGTGTGTGTGCATGTATTTGGGGGATAGTGTGTGCATGTATTTGGGGGATAGTGTGTGCATGTATTTGGGGGATAGTGTGTGCATGTATTTGGGGGATAGTGTGTGCATGTATTTGGGGGATAGTGTGTGTGCATGTATTTGGGGGATAGCGTGTGTGCATGTATTTAAGGGATAGCGTGTGTGAATGTATTTGGGGGATAGCGTGTGTGCATGTATTTGGGGGATAGCGTGTGTGCATGTATTTGGGGGATAGTGTGTGCATGTATTTGGGGGATAGTGTGTGTGCATGTATTTGGGGGATAGTGTGTGCATGTATTTGGGGGATAGCGTGTGTGCATGTATTTGGGGGATAGTGTGTGTGCATGTATTTGGGGGATAGCGTGTGTGCATGTATTTAGGGGATAGTGTGTGTGCATGTATTTAAGGGATAGCGTGTGTGAATGTATTTGGGGGATAGCGTGTGTGCATGTATTTGGGGGATAGTGTGTGTGCATGTATTTGGGGGATAGTGTGTGTGCATGTATTTGTGGGATAGTGTGTGTGCATGTATTTGGGGGATAGTGTGTGCATGTATTTGGGGGATAGTGTGTGTGCATGTATTTGGGGGATAGCGTGTGTGCATGTATTTGGGGGATAGCGTGTGTGCATGTATTTAAGGGATAGCGTGTGTGAATGTATTAGGGGGATAGCGTGTGTGCATGTATTTGGGGGATAGTGTGTGCATGTATTTGGGGGATAGTGTGTGCGCATGTATTTGGGGGATAGTGTGTGCGCATGTATTTGGGGGATAGTGTGTGTGCATGTATTTGGGGGATAGCGTGTGTGCATGTATTTGGGGGATAGTGTGTGCATGTATTTGGGGGATAGTGTGCGCATGTATTTGGGAGAAGTGTGTGTGCATGTATTTAGGGGATAGTGTGTGTGCATGTATTTGGGGGATAGTGTGTGCATGTATTTGGGGGATAGTGTGTGCATGTATTTAGGGGATAGAGTGTGTGCATGTATTTGGGGGATAGTGTGTGCGCATGTATTTGGGAGAAGTGTGTGTGCATGTATTTAGGGGATAGCGTGTGTACATGTATTTGGGGGATAGTGTGTGCATGTATTTGGGGGATAGTGTGTGCATGTATTTAGGGGATAGAGTGTGTGCATGTATTTGGGGGATAGTGTGTGTGCATGTATTTGGGGGATAGTGTGTGCATGTATTTGGGGGATAGCGTGTGTGCATGTATTTGGGGGATAGCGTGTGTGCATGTATTTGGGGGATAGCGTGTGTGCATGTATTTGGGGGATAGCGTGTGTGCATGTATTTGGGGGATAGCGTGTGTGCATGTATTTGGGGGATAGCGTGTGTGCATGTATTTGGGGGATAGCGTGTGTGCATGTATTTGGGGGATAGCGTGTGTGCATGTATTTGGGGGATAGTTGTTGTGCATGTATTTGGGGGATAGCGTGTGTGCATGTATTTGGGGGATAGCGTGTGTGCATGTATTTGGGGGATAGTGTGTGCATGTATTTGGGGGATAGCGTGTGTGCATGTATTTGGGAGATAGTGTGTGTGCATGTATTTAGGGGATAGTGTGTGCATGTATTTGGGGGATAGTGTGTGTGCATGTATTTTGGGGATAGCGTGTGTGCATGTATTTGGGGGATAGTGTGTGTGCATGTATTTGGGGGATAGTGTGTGCATGTATTTGGGGGATAGTGTGTGCATGTATTTGGGGGATAGTGTGTGCATGTATTTGGGGGATAGTGTGTGTGCATGTATTTGGGGGATAGTGTGTGCATGTATTTGGGGGATAGTGTGTGTGCATGTATTTGGGGGATAGCGTGTGTGCATGTATTTGGGAGATAGTGTGTGTGTGCATGTATTTAGGGGATAGTGTGTGCATGTATTTGGGGGATAGTGTGTGCATGTATTTGGGGGATAGTGTGTGCGCATGTATTTGGGAGAAGTGTGTGTGCATGTATTTAGGGGATAGCGTGTGTACATGTATTTGGGGGATAGTGTGTGCATGTATTTGGGGGATAGTGTGTGCATGTATTTAGGGGATAGAGTGTGTGCATGTATTTGGGGATAGTGTGTGTGCATGTATTTGGGGGATAGTGTGTGCATGTATTTGGGGGATAGCGTGTGTGCATGTATTTGGGGGATAGCGTGTGTGCATGTATTTGGGGGATAGCGTGTGTGCATGTATTTGGGGGATAGCGTGTGTGCATGTATTTGGGGGATAGCGTGTGTGCATGTATTTGGGGGATAGCGTGTGTGCATGTATTTGGGGGATAGCGTGTGTGCATGTATTTGGGGGATAGCGTGTGTGCATGTATTTGGGGGATAGTTGTTGTGCATGTATTTGGGGGATAGCGTGTGTGCATGTATTTGGGGGATAGCGTGTGTGCATGTATTTGGGGGATAGTGTGTGCATGTATTTGGGGGATAGCGTGTGTGCATGTATTTGGGAGATAGTGTGTGTGCATGTATTTAGGGGATAGTGTGTGCATGTATTTGGGGGATAGTGTGTGTGCATGTATTTTGGGGATAGCGTGTGTGCATGTATTTGGGGGATAGTGTGTGTGCATGTATTTGGGGGATAGTGTGTGCATGTATTTGGGGGATAGTGTGTGCATGTATTTGGGGGATAGTGTGTGCATGTATTTGGGGGATAGTGTGTGTGCATGTATTTGGGGGATAGCGTGTGTGCATGTATTTAAGGGATAGCGTGTGTGAATGTATTTGGGGGATAGCGTGTGTGCATGTATTTGGGGGATAGCGTGTGTGCATGTATTTGGGGGATAGTGTGTGCATGTATTTGGGGGATAGTGTGTGTGCATGTATTTGGGGGATAGTGTGTGCATGTATTTGGGGGATAGCGTGTGTGCATGTATTTGGGGGATAGTGTGTGTGCATGTATTTGGGGGATAGCGTGTGTGCATGTATTTAGGGGATAGTGTGTGTGCATGTATTTAAGGGATAGCGTGTGTGAATGTATTTGGGGGATAGCGTGTGTGCATGTATTTGGGGGATAGTGTGTGTGCATGTATTTGGGGGATAGTGTGTGTGCATGTATTTGTGGGATAGTGTGTGTGCATGTATTTGGGGGATAGTGTGTGCATGTATTTGGGGGATAGTGTGTGTGCATGTATTTGGGGGATAGTGTGTGTGCATGTATTTGGGGGATAGCGTGTGTGCATGTATTTGGGGGATAGCGTGTGTGCATGTATTTAAGGGATAGCGTGTGTGAATGTATTAGGGGGATAGCGTGTGTGCATGTATTTGGGGGATAGTGTGTGCATGTATTTGGGGGATAGTGTGTGCGCATGTATTTGGAGGATAGTGTGTGCGCATGTATTTGGGGGATAGTGTGTGTGCATGTATTTGGGGGATAGCGTGTGTGCATGTATTTGGGGGATAGTGTGTGCATGTATTTGGGGGATAGTGTGCGCATGTATTTGGGAGAAGTGTGTGTGCATGTATTTAGGGGATAGTGTGTGTGCATGTATTTGGGGGATAGTGTGTGCATGTATTTGGGGGATAGTGTGTGCATGTATTTGGGGGATAGTGTGTGCATGTATTTAGGGGATAGAGTGTGTGCATGTATTTGGGGGATAGTGTGTGCGCATGTATTTGGGAGAAGTGTGTGTGCATGTATTTAGGGGATAGCGTGTGTACATGTATTTGGGGGATAGTGTGTGCATGTATTTGGGGGATAGTGTGTGCATGTATTTAGGGGATAGAGTGTGTGCATGTATTTGGGGGATAGTGTGTGTGCATGTATTTGGGGGATAGTGTGTGCATGTATTTGGGGGATAGCGTGTGTGCATGTATTTGGGGGATAGCGTGTGTGCATGTATTTGGGGGATAGCGTGTGTGCATGTATTTGGGGGATAGCGTGTGTGCATGTATTTGGGGGATAGCGTGTGTGCATGTATTTGGGGGATAGCGTGTGTGCATGTATTTGGGGGATAGTTGTTGTGCATGTATTTGGGGGATAGCGTGTGTGCATGTATTTGGGGGATAGCGTGTGTGCATGTATTTGGGGGATAGTGTGTGCATGTATTTGGGGGATAGCGTGTGTGCATGTATTTGGGAGATAGTGTGTGTGCATGTATTTAGGGGATAGTGTGTGCATGTATTTGGGGGATAGTGTGTGTGCATGTATTTTGGGGATAGCGTGTGTGCATGTATTTGGGGGATAGTGTGTGTGCATGTATTTGGGGGATAGTGTGTGCATGTATTTGGGGGATAGTGTGTGCATGTATTTGGGGGATAGTGTGTGCATGTATTTGGGGGATAGTGTGTGTGCATGTATTTGGGGGATAGTGTGTGCATGTATTTGGGGGATAGTGTGTGTGCATGTATTTGGGGGATCGCGTGTGTGCATGTATTTGGGAGATAGTGTGTGTGTGCATGTATTTAGGGGATAGTGTGTGCATGTATTTGGGGGATAGTGTGTGCATGTATTTGGGGGATAGTGTGTGCATGTATTTGGGGGATAGTGTGTGTGCATGTATTTGGGGGATAGCGTGTGTGCATGTATTTAAGGGATAGCGTGTGTGAATGTATTTGGGGGATAGCGTGTGTGCATGTATTTGGGGGATAGCGTGTGTGCATGTATTTGGGGGATAGTGTGTGCATGTATTTGGGGGATAGTGTGTGTGCATGTATTTGGGGGATAGTGTGTGCATGTATTTGGGGGATAGCGTGTGTGCATGTATTTGGGGGATAGTGTGTGTGCATGTATTTGGGGGATAGCGTGTGTGCATGTATTTAGGGGATAGCGTGTGTGCATGTATTTAAGGGATAGCGTGTGTGAATGTATTTGGGGGATAGCGTGTGTGCATGTATTTGGGGGATAGTGTGTGTGCATGTATTTGGGGGATAGTGTGTGTGCATGTATTTGTGGGATAGTGTGTGTGCATGTATTTGGGGGATAGTGTGTGCATGTATTTGGGGGATAGTGTGTGTGCATGTATTTGGGGGATAGCGTGTGTGCATGTATTTGGGGGATAGCGTGTGTGCATGTATTTAAGGGATAGCGTGTGTGAATGTATTAGGGGGATAGCGTGTGTGCATGTATTTGGGGGATAGTGTGTGCATGTATTTGGGGGATAGTGTGTGCGCATGTATTTGGGGGATAGTGTGTGCGCATGTATTTGGGGGATAGTGTGTGTGCATGTATTTGGGGGATAGCGTGTGTGCATGTATTTGGGGGATAGTGTGTGCATGTATTTGGGGGATAGTGTGTGTGCATGTATTTGGGGGATAGCGTGTGTGCATGTATTTAAGGGATAGCGTGTGTGAATGTATTTGGGGGAAAGCGTGTGTGCATGTATTTGGGGGATAGTGTGTGCATGTATTTGGGGGATAGTGTGTGTGCATGTATTTAGGGGATAGTGTGTGTGCATGTATTTAAGGGATAGCGTGTGTGAATGTATTTGGGGGATAGCGTGTGTGCATGTATTTGGGGGATAGTGTGTGTGCATGTATTTGGGGGATAGTGTGTGCATGTATTTGGGAGAAGTGTGTGTGTGCATGTATTTGGGAGAAGTGTGTGTGCATGTATTTAGGGGATAGTGTGTGTGCATGTATTTGGGGGATAGCGTGTGTGCATGTATTTAGGGGATAGCGTGTGTGCATGTATTTGGGGGATAGCGTGTACATGTATTTGGGGGATAGTGTGTGTGCATGTATTTGGGGGATAGTGTGTGCATGTATTTGGGGGATAGTGTGTGTGCATGTATTTAGGGGATAGTGTGTGTGCATGTATTTAGGGGATAGCGTGTGTGCATGTATTTGGGGGATAGCGTGTACATGTATTTGGGGGATAGCGTGTACATGTATTTGGGGGATAGTGTGTGCATGTATTTGGGGGATAGTGTGTGTGCATGTATTTGGGGGATAGCGTGTGTGCATGTATTTGGGAGATAGTGTGTGTGCATGTATTTAGGGGATAGTGTGTGCATGTATTTGGGGGATAGCGTGTGTGCATGTATTTGGGGGATAGCGTGTGTGCATGTATTTAGGGGATAGCGTGTGTGCATGTATTTGGGGGATAGTGTGTGTGCATGTATTCGGGGGATAGTGTGTGCATGTATTTGGGGGATAGTGTGTGTGCATGTATTTGGGGGATAGCGTGTGTGCATGTATTTAAGGGATAGCGTGTGTGAATGTATTTGGGGGATAGCGTGTGTGCATGTATTTGGGGGATAGCGTGTGTGCATGTATTTGGGGGATAGTGTGTGTGCATGTATTTGGGGGATAGCGTGTGTGCATGTATTTGGGGGATAGTGTGTGTGCATGTATTTGGGGGATAGTGTGTGTGCATGTATTTGGGGGATAGCGTGTGTGCATGTATTTGGGGGATAGCGTGTGTGCATGTATTTGGGGGATAGTGTGTGTGCATGTATTTAGGGGATAGCGTGTGTGCATGTATTTGGGGGATAGTGTGTGTGCATGTATTTAGGGGATAGTGTGTGTGCATGTATTTAAGGGATAGCGTGTGTGAATGTATTTGGGGGATAGCGTGTGTGCATGTATTTGGGGGATAGTGTGTGTGCATGTATTTGGGGGATAGTGTGTGTGCATGTATTTGGGGGATAGTGTGTGTGCATGTATTTGGGGGATAGTGTGTGCATGTATTTGGGGGATAGTGTGTGTGCATGTATTTGGGGGATAGCGTGTGTGCATGTATTTAAGGGATAGCGTGTGTGAATGTATTTGGGGGATAGCGTGTGTGCATGTATTTGGGGGATAGTGTGTGTGCATGTATTTGGGGGATAGTGTGTGCATGTATTTGGGGGATAGTGTGTGTGCATGTATTTAGGGGATAGTGTGTGTGCATGTATTTGGGGGATAGCGTGTGTGCATGTATTTAGGGGATAGTGTGTGTGCATGTATTTGGGGGATAGCGTGTGTGCATGTATTTGGGGGATAGCGTGTGTGCATGTATTTGGGGGATAGCGTGTGTGCATGTATTTAGGGGATAGCGTGTGTGCATGTATTTGGGGGATAGAGTGTGTGCATGTATTTAAGGGATAGCGTGTGTGCATGTATTTGGGGGATAGCGTGTGTGCATGTATTTAGGGGATAGTGTGTGTGCATGTATTTGGGGGATAGTGTGTGCATGTATTTGGGAGATAGTGTGTGCGCATGTATTTGGGGGATAGCGTGTGTGCATGTATTTAGGGGATAGTGTGTGTGCATGT
This sequence comes from Ascaphus truei, assembly GCF_040206685.1. NCBI lineage: Eukaryota > Metazoa > Chordata > Amphibia > Anura > Ascaphidae > Ascaphus > Ascaphus truei. The sequence continues at coordinate 381,584,755 of NC_134485.1, forward strand.
ATTTGGGGGATAGCGTGTGTGCATGTATTTAGGGGATAGTGTGTGTGCATGTATTTGGGGGATAGTGTGTGCATGTATTTGGGGGATAGTGTGTGTGCGTGTATTTGGGGGATAGTGTGTGTGCATGTATTTGGGGGATAGCGTGTGTGAATGTATTTGGGGGATAGTGTGTGCGCATGTATTTGGGAGAAGTGTGTGTGCATGTATTTGGGGGATAGTGTGTGTGCATGTATTTGGGGGATAGTGTGTACATGTATTTGGGGGATAGTGTGTGCGCATGTATTTGGGAGAAGTGTGTGTGCATGTATTTAGGGGATAGTGTGTGTGCATGTATTTGGGGGATAGTGTGTGCATGTATTTGGGGGATAGTGTGTGCATGTATTTAGGGGATAGAGTGTGTGCATGTATTTGGGGGATAGTGTGTGCGCATGTATTTGGGAGAAGTGTGTGTGCATGTATTTAGGGGATAGCGTGTGTACATGTATTTGGGGGATAGTGTGTGCATGTATTTGGGGGATAGTGTGTGCATGTATTTAGGGGATAGAGTGTGTGCATGTATTTGGGGGATAGTGTGTGTGCATGTATTTGGGGGATAGTGTGTGCATGTATTTGGGGGATAGCGTGTGTGCATGTATTTGGGGGATAGCGTGTGTGCATGTATTTGGGGGATAGCGTGTGTGCATGTATTTGGGGGATAGCGTGTGTGCATGTATTTGGGGGATAGCGTGTGTGCATGTATTTGGGGGATAGCGTGTGTGCATGTATTTGGGGGATAGCGTGTGTGCATGTATTTGGGGGATAGCGTGTGTGCATGTATTTGGGGGATAGTTGTTGTGCATGTATTTGGGGGATAGCGTGTGTGCATGTATTTGGGGGATAGCGTGTGTGCATGTATTTGGGGGATAGTGTGTGCATGTATTTGGGGGATAGCGTGTGTGCATGTATTTGGGAGATAGTGTGTGTGCATGTATTTAGGGGATAGTGTGTGCATGTATTTGGGGGATAGTGTGTGTGCATGTATTTTGGGGATAGCGTGTGTGCATGTATTTGGGGGATAGTGTGTGTGCATGTATTTGGGGGATAGTGTGTGCATGTATTTGGGGGATAGTGTGTGCATGTATTTGGGGGATAGTGTGTGCATGTATTTGGGGGATAGTGTGTGTGCATGTATTTGGGGGATAGTGTGTGCATGTATTTGGGGGATAGTGTGTGTGCATGTATTTGGGGGATAGCGTGTGTGCATGTATTTGGGAGATAGTGTGTGTGTGCATGTATTTAGGGGATAGTGTGTGCATGTATTTGGGGGATAGTGTGTGCATGTATTTGGGGGATAGTGTGTGCATGTATTTGGGGGATAGTGTGTGTGCATGTATTTGGGGGATAGCGTGTGTGCATGTATTTAAGGGATAGCGTGTGTGAATGTATTTGGGGGATAGCGTGTGTGCATGTATTTGGGGGATAGCGTGTGTGCATGTATTTGGGGGATAGTGTGTGCATGTATTTGGGGGATAGTGTGTGTGCATGTATTTGGGGGATAGTGTGTGCATGTATTTGGGGGATAGCGTGTGTGCATGTATTTGGGGGATAGCGTGTGTGCATGTATTTGGGGGATAGTGTGTGCATGTATTTGGGGGATAGTGTGTGTGCATGTATTTGGGGGATAGTGTGTGCATGTATTTGGGGGATAGTGTGTGTGCATGTATTTGGGGGATAGCGTGTGTGCATGTATTTAGGGGATAGTGTGTGTGCATGTATTTAAGGGATAGCGTGTGTGAATGTATTTGGGGGATAGCGTGTGTGCATGTATTTGGGGGATAGCGTGTGTGCATGTATTTGGGGGATAGTGTGTGTGCATGTATTTGGGGGATAGTGTGTGTGCATGTATTTGTGGGATAGTGTGTGTGCATGTATTTGGGGGATAGTGTGTGCATGTATTTGGGGGATAGTGTGTGTGCATGTATTTGGGGGATAGCGTGTGTGCATGTATTTGGGGGATAGCGTGTGTGCATGTATTTAAGGGATAGCGTGTGTGAATGTATTAGGGGGATAGCGTGTGTGCATGTATTTGGGGGATAGTGTGTGCATGTATTTGGGGGATAGTGTGTGCGCATGTATTTGGGGGATAGTGTGTGCGCATGTATTTGGGGGATAGTGTGTGTGCATGTATTTGGGGGATAGTGTGTGCATGTATTTGGGGGATAGTGTGTGCATGTATTTGGGGGATAGTGTGTGCATGTATTTGGGGGATAGTGTGTGCATGTATTTGGGGGATAGTGTGTGTGCATGTATTTGGGGGATAGTGTGTGCATGTATTTGGGGGATAGTGTGTGTGCATGTATTTGGGGGATAGCGTGTGTGCATGTATTTGGGAGATAGTGTGTGTGTGCATGTATTTAGGGGATAGTGTGTGCATGTATTTGGGGGATAGTGTGTGCATGTATTTGGGGGATAGTGTGTGCATGTATTTGGGGGATAGTGTGTGTGCATGTATTTGGGGGATAGCGTGTGTGCATGTATTTAAGGGATAGCGTGTGTGAATGTATTTGGGGGATAGCGTGTGTGCATGTATTTGGGGGATAGCGTGTGTGCATGTATTTGGGGGATAGTGTGTGCATGTATTTGGGGTATAGTGTGTGTGCATGTATTTGGGGGATAGTGTGTGCATGTATTTGGGGGATAGCGTGTGTGCATGTATTTGGGGGATAGTGTGTGCATGTATTTGGGGGATAGCGTGTGTGCATGTATTTGGGGGATAGTGTGTGTGCATGTATTTGGGGGATAGCGTGTGTGCATGTATTTAGGGGATAGTGTGTGTGCATGTATTTAAGGGATAGCGTGTGTGAATGTATTTGGGGGATAGCGTGTGTGCATGTATTTGGGGGATAGTGTGTGTGCATGTATTTGGGGGATAGTGTGTGTGCATGTATTTGTGGGATAGTGTGTGTGCATGTATTTGGGGGATAGCGTGTGTGCATGTATTTGGGGGATAGCGTGTGTGCATGTATTTGGGGGATAGCGTGTGTGCATGTATTTGGGGGATAGCGTGTGTGCATGTATTTAAGGGATAGTGTGTGAATGTATTAGGGGGATAGCGTGTGTGCATGTATTTGGGGGATAGTGTGTGCATGTATTTGGGGGATAGTGTGTGCGCATGTATTTGGGGGATAGTGTGTGCGCATGTATTTGGGGGATAGTGTGTGTGCATGTATTTGGGGGATAGCGTGTGTGCATGTATTTGGGGGATAGTGTGTGCATGTATTTGGGGGATAGTGTGTGTGCATGTATTTGGGGGATAGCGTGTGTGCATGTATTTAAGGGATAGCGTGTGTGAATGTATTTGGGGGATAGCGTGTGTGCATGTATTTGGGGGATAGTGTGTGCATGTATTTGGGGGATAGTGTGTGTGCATGTATTTAGGGGATAGTGTGTGTGCATGTATTTAAGGGATAGCGTGTGTGAATGTATTTGGGGGATAGCGTGTGTGCATGTATTTGGGGGATAGTGTGTGTGCATGTATTTGGGGGATAGTGTGTGCATGTATTTGGGAGAAGTGTGTGTGTGCATGTATTTGGGAGAAGTGTGTGTGCATGTATTTAGGGGATAGTGTGTGTGCATGTATTTGGGGGATAGCGTGTGTGCATGTATTTAGGGGATAGCGTGTGTGCATGTATTTGGGGGATAGCGTGTACATGTATTTGGGGGATAGTGTGTGTGCATGTATTTGGGGGATAGTGTGTGCATGTATTTGGGGGATAGTGTGTGTGCATGTATTTAGGGGATAGTGTGTGTGCATGTATTTAGGGGATAGCGTGTGTGCATGTATTTGGGGGATAGCGTGTACATGTATTTGGGGGATAGCGTGTACATGTATTTGGGGGATAGTGTGTGTGCATGTATTTGGGGGATAGTGTGTGCATGTATTTGGGGGATAGTGTGTGTGCATGTATTTGGGGGATAGCGTGTGTGCATGTATTTGGGAGATAGTGTGTGTGCATGTATTTAGGGGATAGTGTGTGCATGTATTTGGGGGATAGCGTGTGTGCATGTATTTGGGGGATAGCGTGTGTGCATGTATTTAGGGGATAGCGTGTGTGCATGTATTTGGGGGATAGTGTGTGTGCATGTATTTGGGGGATAGTGTGTGCATGTATTTGGGGGATAGTGTGTGTGCATGTATTTGGGGGATAGCGTGTGTGCATGTATTTAAGGGATAGCGTGTGTGAATGTATTTGGGGGATAGCGTGTGTGCATGTATTTGGGGGATAGCGTGTGTGCATGTATTTGGGGGATAGCGTGTGTGCATGTATTTGGGGGATAGCGTGTGTGCATGTATTTGGGGGATAGTGTGTGTGCATGTATTTGGGGGATAGTGTGTGTGCATGTATTTGGGGGATAGTGTGTGTGCATGTATTTGGGGGATAGCGTGTGTGCATGTATTTGGGGGATAGCGTGTGTGCATGTATTTGGGGGATAGTGTGTGTGCATGTATTTAGGGGATAGTGTGTGTGCATGTATTTAAGGGATAGCGTGTGTGAATGTATTTGGGGGATAGCGTGTGTGCATGTATTTGGGGGATAGTGTGTGTGCATGTATTTGGGGGATAGTGTGTGTGCATGTATTTGGGGGATAGTGTGTGTGCATGTATTTGGGGGATAGTGTGTGCATGTATTTGGGGGATAGTGTGTGTGCATGTATTTGGGGGATAGCGTGTGTGCATGTATTTAAGGGATAGCGTGTGTGAATGTATTTGGGGGATAGCGTGTGTGCATGTATTTGGGGGATAGTGTGTGTGCATGTATTTGGGGGATAGTGTGTGCATGTATTTGGGGGATAGTGTGTGTGCATGTATTTAGGGGATAGTGTGTGTGCATGTATTTGGGGGATAGCGTGTGTGCATGTATTTAGGGGATAGTGTGTGTGCATGTATTTGGGGGATAGCGTGTGTGCATGTATTTGGGGGATAGCGTGTGTGCATGTATTTGGGGGATAGCGTGTGTGCATGTATTTAGGGGATAGCGTGTGTGCATGTATTTGGGGGATAGAGTGTGTGCATGTATTTAAGGGATAGCGTGTGTGCATGTATTTGGGGGATAGCGTGTGTGCATGTATTTAGGGGATAGTGTGTGTGCATGTATTTGGGGGATAGTGTGTGCATGTATTTGGGAGATAGTGTGTGCGCATGTATTTGGGGGATAGCGTGTGTGCATGTATTTAGGGGATAGTGTGTGTGCATGTATTTGGGGGATAGCGTGTGTGCATGTATTTAGGGGATAGTGTGTGTGCATGTATTTGGGGGATAGTGTGTGCATGTATTTGGGGGATAGTGTGTGCGTGTATTTGGGGGATAGTGTGTGTGCATGTATTTGGGGGATAGCGTGTGTGAATGTATTTGGGGTATAGTGTGTGCGCATGTATTTGGGAGAAGTGTGTGTGCATGTATTTGGGGGATAGTGTGTGTGCATGTATTTGGGGGATAGTGTGTACATGTATTTGGGGGATAGTGTGTGCGCATGTATTTGGGAGAAGTGTGTGTGCATGTATTTAGGGGATAGTGTGTGTGCATGTATTTGGGGGATAGTGTGTGCATGTATTTGGGGGATAGTGTGTGCATGTATTTAGGGGATAGAGTGTGTGCATGTATTTGGGGGATAGTGTGTGCGCATGTATTTGGGAGAAGTGTGTGTGCATGTATTTAGGGGATAGCGTGTGTACATGTATTTGGGGGATAGTGTGTGCGCATGTATTTGGGAGAAGTGTGTGTGCATGTATTTAGGGGATAGAGTGTGTGCATGTATTTGGGGGATAGTGTGTGCGCATGTATTTGGGAGAAGTGTGTGTGCATGTATTTAGGGGATAGCGTGTGTACATGTATTTGGGGGATAGTGTGTGCATGTATTTGGGGGATAGTGTGTGCATGTATTTAGGGGATAGAGTGTGTGCATGTATTTGGGGGATAGTGTGTGTGCATGTATTTGGGGGATAGTGTGTGCATGTATTTGGGGGATAGCGTGTGTGCATGTATTTGGGGGATAGCGTGTGTGCATGTATTTGGGGGATAGCGTGTGTGCATGTATTTGGGGGATAGCGTGTGTGCATGTATTTGGGGGATAGCGTGTGTGCATGTATTTGGGGGATAGCGTGTGTGCATGTATTTGGGGGATAGCGTGTGTGCATGTATTTGGGGGATAGCGTGTGTGCATGTATTTGGGGGATAGTTGTTGTGCATGTATTTGGGGGATAGCGTGTGTGCATGTATTTGGGGGATAGCGTGTGTGCATGTATTTGGGGGATAGTGTGTGCATGTATTTGGGGGATAGCGTGTGTGCATGTATTTGGGAGATAGTGTGTGTGCATGTATTTAGGGGATAGTGTGTGCATGTATTTGGGGGATAGTGTGTGTGCATGTATTTTGGGGATAGTGTGTGTGCATGTATTTGGGGGATAGTGTGTGTTCATGTATTTGGGGGATAGTGTGTGCATGTATTTGGGGGATAGTGTGTGCATGTATTTGGGGGATAGTGTGTGCATGTATTTGGGGGATAGTGTGTGTGCATGTATTTGGGGGATAGTGTGTGCATGTATTTGGGGGATAGTGTGTGTGCATGTATTTGGGGGATAGCGTGTGTGCATGTATTTGGGAGATAGTGTGTGTGTGCATGTATTTAGGGGATAGTGTGTGCATGTATTTGGGGGATAGTGTGTGCATGTATTTGGGGGATAGTGTGTGCATGTATTTGGGGGATAGTGTGTGTGCATGTATTTGGGGGATAGCGTGTGTGCATGTATTTAAGGGATAGCGTGTGTGAATGTATTTGGGGGATAGCGTGTGTGCATGTATTTGGGGGATAGCGTGTGTGCATGTATTTGGGGGATAGTGTGTGCATGTATTTGGGGGATAGTGTGTGTGCATGTATTTGGGGGATAGTGTGTGCATGTATTTGGGGGATAGCGTGTGTGCATGTATTTGGGGGATAGTGTGTGTGCATGTATTTGGGGGATAGCGTGTGTGCATGTATTTAGGGGATAGTGTGTGTGCATGTATTTAAGGGATAGCGTGTGTGAATGTATTTGGGGGATAGCGTGTGTGCATGTATTTGGGGGATAGTGTGTGTGCATGTATTTGGGGGATAGTGTGTGTGCATGTATTTGTGGGATAGTGTGTGTGCATGTATTTGGGGGATAGTGTGTGCATGTATTTGGGGGATAGTGTGTGTGCATGTATTTGGGGGATAGCGTGTGTGCATGTATTTGGGGGATAGCGTGTGTGCATGTATTTAAGGGATAGCGTGTGTGAATGTATTAGGGGGATAGCGTGTGTGCATGTATTTGGGGGATAGTGTGTGCATGTATTTGGGGGATAGTGTGTGCGCATGTATTTGGGGGATAGTGTGTGTGCATGTATTTGGGGGATAGTGTGTGTGCATGTATTTGGGGGATAGTGTGTGCATGTATTTGGGGGATAGTGTGTGTGCATGTATTTGGGGGATAGCGTGTGTGCATGTATTTAAGGGAAAGCGTGTGTGAATGTATTTGGGGGATAGCGTGTGTGCATGTATTTGGGGGATAGTGTGTGCATGTATTTGGGGGATAGTGTGTGTGCATGTATTTAGGGGATAGTGTGTGTGCATGTATTTAAGGGATAGCGTGTGTGAATGTATTTGGGGGATAGCGTGTGTGCATGTATTTGGGGGATAGTGTGTGTGCATGTATTTGGGGGATAGTGTGTGCATGTATTTGGGAGAAGTGTGTGTGTGCATGTATTTGGGAGAAGTGTGTGTGCATGTATTTAGGGGATAGTGTGTGTGCATGTATTTGGGGATAGCGTGTGTGCATGTATTTAGGGGATAGCGTGTGTGCATGTATTTGGGGGATAGCGTGTACATGTATTTGGGGGATAGTGTGTGTGCATGTATTTGGGGGATAGTGTGTGCATGTATTTGGGGGATAGTGTGTGTGCATGTATTTAGGGGATAGTGTGTGCATGTATTTGGGGGATAGTGTGTGTGCATGTATTTGGGGGATAGCGTGTGTGCATGTATTTGGGAGATAGTGTGTGTGCATGTATTTAGGGGATAGTGTGTGCATGTATTTGGGGGATAGCGTGTGTGCATGTATTTGGGGGATAGCGTGTGTGCATGTATTTAGGGGATAGCGTGTGTGCATGTATTTGGGGGATAGTGTGTGTGCATGTATTTGGGGGATAGTGTGTGCATGTATTTGGGGGATAGTGTGTGTGCATGTATTTGGGGGATAGCGTGTGTGCATGTATTTAAGGGATAGCGTGTGTGAATGTATTTGGGGGATAGCGTGTGTGCATGTATTTGGGGGATAGCGTGTGTGCATGTATTTGGGGGATAGTGTGTGTGCATGTATTTGGGGGATAGCGTGTGTGCATGTATTTGGGGGATAGTGTGTGTGCATGTATTTGGGGGATAGTGTGTGTGCATGTATTTGGGGGATAGTGTGTGTGCATGTATTTGGGGGATAGCGTGTGTGCATGTATTTGGGGGATAGTGTGTGTGCATGTATTTAGGGGATAGCGTGTGTGCATGTATTTGGGGGATAGTGTGTGTGCATGTATTTAGGGGATAGTGTGTGTGCATGTATTTAAGGGATAGCGTGTGTGAATGTATTTGGGGGATAGCGTGTGTGCATGTATTTGGGGGATAGTGTGTGTGCATGTATTTGGGGGATAGTGTGTGTGCATGTATTTGGGGGATAGTGTGTGTGCATGTATTTGGGGGATAGTGTGTGCATGTATTTGGGGGATAGTGTGTGTGCATGTATTTGGGGGATAGCGTGTGTGCATGTATTTAAGGGATAGCGTGTGTGAATGTATTTGGGGGATAGCGTGTGTGCATGTATTTGGGGGATAGTGTGTGTGCATGTATTTGGGGGATAGTGTGTGCATGTATTTGGGGGATAGTGTGTGTGCATGTATTTAGGGGATAGTGTGTGTGCATGTATTTGGGGGATAGCGTGTGTGCATGTATTTAGGGGATAGTGTGTGTGCATGTATTTGGGGGATAGCGTGTGTGCATGTATTTGGGGGATAGCGTGTGTGCATGTATTTGGGGGATAGCGTGTGTGCATGTATTTAGGGGATAGCGTGTGTGCATGTATTTGGGGGATAGAGTGTGTGCATGTATTTAAGGGATAGCGTGTGTGCATGTATTTGGGGGATAGCGTGTGTGCATGTATTTAGGGGATAGTGTGTGTGCATGTATTTGGGGGATAGTGTGTGCATGTATTTGGGAGATAGTGTGTGCGCATGTATTTGGGGGATAGCGTGTGTGCATGTATTTAGGGGATAGTGTGTGTGCATGTATTTGGGGGATAGCGTGTGTGCATGTATTTAGGGGATAGCGTGTGTGCATGTATTTGGGGGATAGAGTGTGTGCATGTATTTAAGGGATAGCGTGTGTGCATGTATTTGGGGGATAGCGTGTGTGCATGTATTTGGGGGATAGTGTGTGTGCATGTATTTGGGGGATAGTGTGTGCATGTATTTGGGGGATAGCGTGTGTGCATGTATTTGGGGGATAGCGTGTGTGCATGTATTTGGGGGATAGTGTGTGTGCATGTATTTAGGGGATAGTGTGTGTGCATGTATTTAGGGGATAGTGTGTGTGCATGTATTTAGGGGATAGTGTGTGCATGTATTTGGGGGATAGTGTGTGCATGTATTTGGGGGATAGTGTGTGTGCATGTATTTGGGGGATAGTGTGTATGCATGTATTTGGGGGATAGTGTGTGTGCATGTATTTGGGGGATAGCATGTGTGCATGTATTTGGGGGATAGTGTGTGCATGTATTTGGGGGATAGCGTGTGTGCATGTATTTGGGGGATAGTGTGTGTGCATGTATTTGGGGGATAGCGTGTGTGCATGTATTTGGGGGATAGTGTGTGTGCATGTATTTAGGGGATAGTGTGTGTGCATGTATTTGGGGGATAGCGTGTGTGAATGTATTTGGGGGATAGCGTGTGTGCATGTATTTGGGGGATAGTGTGTGCATGTATTTGGGGGATAGTGTGTGTGCATGTATTTGGGGGATAGTGTGTGTGCATGTATTTGGGGGATAGTGTGTGCATGTATTTAGGGGATAGTGTGTGTGCGTGTATTTGGGGGATAGCGTGTGTGCATGTATTTGGGGGATAGTGTGTGTGCATGTATTTGGGGGATAGTGTTTGCATGTATTTGGGGGATAGAGTGTGTGCGTGTATTTGGGGGATAGCGTGTGTGCATGTATTTGGGGGATAGCGTGTGTGCATGTATTTGGGGGATAGTGTGTGTGCATGTATTTGGGGGATAGTGTTTGCATGTATTTGGGGGATAGTGTGTGTGCGTGTATTTGGGGGATAGCGTGTGTGCATGTATTTGGGGGATAGTGTGTGTGCATGTATTTAAGGGATAGCGTGTGTGAATGTATTTGGGGGATAGCGTGTGTGCATGTATTTGGGGGATAGTGTGTGTGCATGTATTTGGGGGATAGTGTGTGCATGTATTTGGGGGATAGTGTGTGTGCATGTATTTAGGGGATAGTGTGTGTGCATGTATTTGGGGGATAGCGTGTGTGCATGTATTTGGGGGATAGCGTGTGTGCATGTATTTGGGGGATAGCGTGTGTGCATGTATTTAGGGGATAGAGTGTGTGCATGTATTTAAGGGATAGCGTGTGTGCATGTATTTGGGGGATAGCGTGTGTGCATGTATTTAGGGGATAGTGTGTGTGCATGTATTTGGGGGATAGTGTGTGCATGTATTTAGGGGATAGTGTGTGTGCATGTATTTAGGGGATAGTGTGTGTGCATGTATTTGGGGGATAGCGTGTGTGCATGTATTTGGGGGATAGCGTGTGTGCATGTATTTGGGGGATAGTGTGTGTGCATGTATTTAGGGGATAGTGTGTGTGCATGTATTTGGGGGATAGCATGTGTGCATGTATTTAGGGGATAGCGTGTGTGCATGTATTTGGGGGATAGAGTGTGTGCATGTATTTAAGGGATAGCGTGTGTGCATGTATTTGGGGGATAGCGTGTGTGCATGTATTTAGGGGATAGTGTGTGTGCATGTATTTGGGGGATAGTGTGTGCATGTATTTAGGGGATAGTGTGTGTGCATGTATTTGGGGGATAGCGTGTGTGCATGTATTTAGGGGATAGCGTGTGTGCATGTATTTGGGGGATAGCGTGTGTGCATGTATTTAGGGGATAGCGTGTGTGCATGTATTTGGGGGATAGTGTGTGTGCATGTATTTAGGGGATAGTGTGTGTGCATGTATTTGGGGGATAGCATGTGTGCATGTATTTAGGGGATAGCGTGTGTGCATGTATTTGGGGGATAGAGTGTGTGCATGTATTTAAGGGATAGCGTGTGTGCATGTATTTGGGGGATAGCGTGTGTGCATGTATTTAGGGGATAGTGTGTGTGCATGTATTTGGGGGATAGTGTGTGCATGTATTTAGGGGATAGTGTGTGTGCATGTATTTGGGGGATAGCGTGTGTGCATGTATTTAGGGGATAGCGTGTGTGCATGTATTTGGGGGATAGCGTGTGTGCATGTATTTAGGGGATAGTGTGTGTGCATGTATTTGGGGGATAGCGTGTGTGCATGTATTTAGGGGATAGCGTGTGTGCATGTATTTGGGGGATAGCGTGTGTGCATGTATTTAGTGGATAGTGTGTGTGCATGTATTTGGGGGATAGCGTGTGTGCATGTATTTAGGGGATAGCGTGTGTGCATGTATTTGGGGGATAGAGTGTGTGCATGTATTTAAGGGATAGCGTGTGTGCATGTATTTGGGGGATAGAGTGTGTGCATGTATTTGGGGGATAGAGTGTGTGCATGTATTTAAGGGATAGTGTGTGTGCATGTATTTGGGGGATAGCGTGTGTGCATGTATTTGGGGGATAGCGTGTGTGCATGTATTTGGGGGATAGCGTGTGTGCATGTATTTAGGGGATAGCGTGTGTGCATGTATTTGGGGGATAGCGTGTGTGCATGTATTTGGGGGATAGCGTGTGTGCATGTATTTGGGGGATAGCGTGTGTGCATGTATTTGGGGAATAGTGTGTGCATGTATTTGGGGGATAGCGTGTGTGCATGTATTTGGGGGATAGTGTGTATGCATGTATTTGGGGGGGTATGTATTTTTTTTGGGGGGGGGGTTGTAGTGTATGTATGTATTGTATATTTGAAAATGGCAAACTGTTTTGCCTGGAAAAACAATGAAAAAACAAAACAAAATAAAGGGACTTATTATTGTGCCTTTTATTCCCCCACATATTTTTTCTTTCCCCTAATTCTGATTAAAGTAAGTTTGTCGCATGTTAATGCTTATACAGTATATACCTATTAGTGTGTGTACAGCATATGTATGTGTTTGTGGGGGTGTAATATTCATGCATGTGTTACGGCTCTCGAAATATTTTGGACAAATAAGTGTTTTTTTTTTTATAAAATGGTTTCTTCCTTGAAAGGTTGCAGACCTCCAAAACATATGGGAATGGACTAGCCGGGCCAAACAAACGTAAGAGGTAACCCATAGTAAAAAAACTCGATTTAGGGGCTATTTGCGACATCAGACGGTCACAGACACCCTTAGACTGGGAGAAAGAGGCCATCCCGCCGCAATCCTGACAATAACAGCAGTATTACATGGATTAGACACAATCAGCACAGCGTCCAACTCAATGGTGTGCAATACACAGATCACAAATCTGTATATTAGCAGTTGAAAGGCCGAGTCCATAGCAGGGGAAGCCGCGCTGAGCCGCGCGGACGCTCCACGCTGAGCCCCTGTATCCTCTATGAGGATGACTTGAGAGGGGGCTCACGCGAGCGTCCGCAGGCGTGCTGAGGCGCTGGATTTTTCAGCCGACAGCCAAGCTGTTTTTCAGAGCGCTGTCGGCTGAAAACATCCAATCAGCGCGGAGCCGCGTCAACGTCACGGCGCTGTGACGTCGGTGCCGTGATGTTGACGTCGGTGCGTCGCGGGCGATTGGCCCAGTGACGTCACTGCCCCGCCTCCCTCAGTCTCCCCCCGCCTCCCGATCGCACCCGCTGGCTCGCCTGCATGGGCATGAAATCGCGCAGATTTCAGCAGGCGAGCCTCAGCGTCAGCGCGCCTCAGCCCTGCTTCCCCTTCTATGGCCCCAGCCTTAAAAGGGACAATCTACTCTCTGTTTACTTCTCTCTCTACTGTATATCTATCATTAGAGCCAGGTTTATGCAGTTTACCTGTAGCTATTAGCCAGATTCAATTTACATAACTGGAACAAACGATGAAATATCCGTAATTATCATTGGGGTTCACAAACCTTTGCTTGCCACTGTATGTATTGCAAATAATGGCATGTCTCTCTGGCAATGGAGGTGCACATTGTGATGTGTTCCTGGTAAGTTATAGGTACCTGGCTTTCAGCATCAAAGCAAAAGAAAATTCTGCATTCATAAGACTTAATACTTACATTGGACTGTGTTCTGACAAGGAAATTACTTATTCAAGAGATTGATTTGGGTTGTCGATCTCAGCCACGAGTGCACACATGAATAACACCCACACCAGTTGTTATTAGTAAATATAATGTATTGGTTACTTAGCTTCGAGTATAAATCAGCATTCTGTGGCACTCAGGATATCGCTCACGAAGTCATCAATAACCAGGGGACGTCCGTCATTTCTTCTATAGAAATGCCTGGTAAATATATTCCTGCGGTCACGTTTGTACTGCGCACAGTGCTGAAAACATCTACAGCTAGTCACAGCTGAGGGTCTGATTCTTACATGCTGGACAAACCTGATCACAGGGAACACATCCAGGCATTCAGAAAACATCCCAGGCTAGGGAAGTGTGGGGGGGTCTGGCTTTTCTAGTGAGCTTCTCATAACGACTTATTTCCGCTAGTAAATGTAGTTTTCCACAGCACAGCAAAAGAAACTACATTTATGTATGTGACGGTAGGGGTAAATGTGGCTGCTTTTAATAAGGGTCAAGCCTGCCAGTACCCCTACCTGTCAGTAATACATCTGTATTAGGTTTGTGTATACTGTATACAGTATATCTGTATTGTTAGCTTGGTTCCAGCCCTTCAGGGACCAGGGGTTACTGTTATATTCAGCTGGAATGTTGCAAAGTGGTCTGTGACCTTTCCAAGTAACTCTTTGCATGTAACTCGTGTTTGTTGTTGCACTTCCCCCGACCAATCAGGGGCTGGGTCATATTACAAACATCTGGGGGGAGGGAGACCCCTAGCTAAATCAGATAATATAAATTTAAGCTGGGAGTTCAGAGTTCTTTTGCTGCAACAGCTGTGAGGAACTGGGGCAAGATGCAGAGGACACTGCAGGAAGAACAGGGGAAATCTCTTTAGGGAGGTCCCTGCACCCAGATTTATAGGGTAACCCCAGTTTCCCAGTTGTAAGTGTGTTTATTTACGGTAAATGTTTGTGGATATTTCTTTTTCCAATAAATTAATTGTATAAACTCTGTGTTTCTGTCTGGTGAATTGATCCCTGGTGTGATAACCCTGGTCTCCCGTGCCAAAGCATATCTTAGATATTTTAGCAAGAGACAAAGGTTAACCCATCATGCACATTGGCCACGAGAACCCCAACAAAACTCCATTCTCATTACAGACTGTAATTATTTAACCCACTTCTGTGAGTAATAAATATAGAACACACGTATCACTGAGGTATGAAGACATGTGTGACTTTGTTTTAGATCCTACTGGCGTACTCCCAAGAATATCAAAATGTTCTCCAAAATTATATGGTGTGTTTATTTTAGTAGGGCAGTAAATATGAATAAAGATTTGTTATCCTGAAAGCTGGAATATAAAAGCAGTTATCAATACTTTGTGTTGATCCAAAACAGGTTCAGAGCAGACTCATTTTTCTCCAGCCATGTAACGAATGTGGCTGTGCATTACAGTGATATCTATAACTGAAGAGACATAATATTGATGCTAGAAATTACTGTACCTGCAATTTCTGAAAATCCAACAGGCAATGTGCAATTGTGTAAAATGGAAATGAATGGATTGTAAACGAATATTGCTGCACTTCACTTTTCTATTCAAATGTTCAAAAGTTTTATTTTCAGAAAAGAAGAAATCCGATGGAAATTCATGACTATAGTAAACTATCATATGCTTGGAGCCGGCACAATTATATATAGGGATTCTGGTTCTAGGTAACTGAAACCCTCTCCCCCCCCCCCCAGAAAAACACCCCCGACTGACTTCCAGCTAAAACCGATTAAAAACAGAAAAGAAACATAATTTCCTATTGAGTTTCATCTCTTGTAGCAGCTCAGCCACAGGTACGAGGCAAACGCAGCACAAAGGGAGTATGGAGACTTACATTTGGTGCATATTCATTGTTAATACTGATAGGGATTTAAATAAAAAACACTAAATAAAATACTGATTTTAGAAAATCATAAGCCCCCCAAAAATAGAATCGCTAATTATAAATACTGTATTAACCTTTCATTCATCATAACATAATAATAATTAAAAGCGGCATTGCATGCCGTACATAAATTAGAAGGAAACGGCAGAAGAGACCTTTTCTCTCACAACACTATTGAGTTATTTAACCTCGTGTGTGTAATTAAAAACAACAACAAATACTTATTTTACTGAATAGTAAGATTGTTACACAAATATATTGAAATGGGAGATCCGTCAAATGTCCAAAGTGAACCAAAGGCATGCTTAATAATTTAAATGAAAATTATTGCCCCCCTTTAAAAAAAAAAAATCTGAAAAGTATAGGTATTCCTAAAATGTTTTCATCCAATTTTGCTCCTATTGTGGGGTTATTAAAGCAGCAGTCCAAGCTGCCGTTTTTGTTTTTTATTTTAGTTTTTTCCCTTTAATATGTGCATCAATACAATCCACATAATAATTAATTAGCTAAGTTGCTGATTGATCCGGATCAATCTAAATTTAATGCACCAATGTATAATTTTATGTTTACACTAATATACATATTTACACACACACACACACACACACACATATATATATATATATACAGCTATATTTGCATATTTGCTTTCCTGTGGAGGGTTTTTGTCACTTTTTTTACTCACCATAACTTAACTCAGTATTATGGCTTAGCCAATCCCATAGCCTCTCTTGCATTCCCAGTAAAATCAACCCCACACTGATGAGACCCATCAAGGTCGAAACAGCTGTCTGTGGGTGGTTTTCTGGGTATGCACCTTAACCCTGGCTGTGCTCAAAGCTGTGACCATGCAGCAAGCTTAAGCCTATAGGGAACCATGTTAAAAATGGTTATTGAGGCAAAAGGTGACACTGTGTGCTCATTTGCATGTCATTTCCCAGAATCCCTTGCTGCAGTGGAAGTGCTGTATGCTGGGTGATAATGGGGAAAGGCGGGGTTGCAGACCTGCCAAAGACATGCAGATGAGCATACAGCTATATTTGCATATATATATATATATATATATATATATATATATATATATATATATATATATATATATATATATATATATACACACACACACTCACATGTTCTTTTTATGTCAACAGCACTCCTCGCACAAGATCCAGCTCGTTCGCCTCCTGTGATCGATCTGCGAAGATTTGGCTCGGGGGTTCACTAAATGGCTGTCAGTGCAGCAGAACAAGACCCAAGTCGCAAAGTACAGTTGGGACAATCATGTGACCAAGCAATCACTAGATACAATTGGTGCACTGCTAGAGAGAGGGCAGGGCTCAAAAAGGGGTGTGCCAGAGCCTGTTTCAGAAGAGGAAGGGGATGTGACTTTGTAAATGGTTGCTATAGAAACAAAAATGCTCGTTACATTATAATACATTAAAAATGTCTTTCAGAGTGGTTTTAAAAAAAAAAATGCTACAAGTATTTTCTCATAGTACAGAACTGATTTATTTAAAAAAAACATGCAGAATATTGCTTAATCTACAGCTTTAAGATAAACTAGATATAACCATAACTGCAGAGCGGGCTCACTCATTGACCTCAGAATTTTTTCAGAAGAAGGCCTTTGTTTTAAATCAATTGTGCATTTTGGACATACATACACATACACAAAACCAATAGATGACTGGGGCACTCCAAAATCAGAAATGAATAGATATAATACTTAGCTCAGCAAACTGCACGTAGAAGGGCTAGGGTCACCAGCTCAGCCCAATGATAATATAAAGTGAAAAAAATTCCACAGCACTCCTCAATAAAAAGTAGAAATCCGTTTAATCCATCAGTACATACGGGACATCAAAGAGCTCCCTTAATCCCCCCCCCCCCCCGTGTTGCTGGCCTTGCAAGCCTTCACCTTTCATACTTGTGTAACCCTTATCCCCCCCCCCCCTAGACTCATCTGACATATCTAGGGTGTGTGAGGGCGGATTACATGTACTTAGTGGTGCGTACCTGCGTGGAACAGGAGGGCCTGAGTCTCCCGCGGTGGTGTGGGGGATCACAGGACCAGGCTTCTGGGGTAATAGCCTCCATGCTTTCAGTGGTGCAGTGCTTCCATCCTTTATACTCCCAGGGATGTGGGATAGGGATGTGGGATAGGACCTGTATAGAAGAGTGAACCCTGGTCCCAGGGTGGATGCTCCAGAATCACACAACAGTCTTTGATAAAAAGGTAATGTCTCTCTTTATTGGTCGGATCAGCGCCTCCAGCAGAAGTGGCAACAAGCAACCACAACCACAACAGCAATGTCCCGCTTATCACTCGACCCTCCGCTTTGTACAGGTCTTTCCTCCTCTCCTTCCCTCCAAGTTTACCCTCTGACAGGATGGACTGGGCTGGGGCGTCAATACCCCACTGCCCACCTCAGAGGGTATCCTCTGGGTGGGGAATGGAGTCTCCCCATCACCCCAGCATTGGGGTGAGGGGCATTGGTCCACCTGAACTATGGTGCTATCAGCTCTACTCAAGGTGGCTGAGTCTCTCCTCTCCTCTCACTTGCATGCTCCAAGCTCAGACTCTGCTTCAACTCTCCCTCCAGACTCTGCTGCAGCACTCACTCCAGACTCTGCTTCAGCACTAACTCCATACTCTGCTTCAGCACTAACTCAGACTAACAGGAGCAGCCCACTAAATAGAGACAGCCCCGCCTATCATGATGTCAGCAGGCCCCTCCCCTGTGTCTCTGCCTGCACACAGAGTCAGGGGGCCTACCTCCATCAATCAAGCCAGGGCTTGAAGCGGGGGAAACCCATGATCACTACTGGTGCCTGCCCTTAACAGGACTTACCACAGTAGGAAGGAGATAGGTATAGCCGGTGCTGTTTACAGGGGGCTACACTCTCCCTCTGGTGGAATCCAATGGTCCCCACTTGGACCTAGGTCTAGCAGCACCATCCTGCGGCGAACAACCTGGGAAACAGCACATATACGGCATTGTTATCATACATTGCATATGAGGTAGTTCAAGAAAATAAACCCGGGTACTCCCAACGGGGAGAACCCTACAAATAATGTTTAGGATCTGGCTTCCTTATTCTCCTGCCATTATGATCAGTGATGGTCACATAGAAAGATTGCACTGACCCATGCTCCGGTCGATACATTACGCTGTGTATGTATATGCACCTCCCTATGCTCCAGATCCTAACCAACTCATTTATTTTATCCTCGTTATGATAACCTCCCTGACCAAACTTGGTCCGAAGATATTCCTGCACAGCCTCCCTGAGCCAGCTATCCCGATTTTCTTCTATTTCCCTCATGATGGGCTCAGGCACATAAGGGTACTCGTATCCATGTGACTGTCTATACCTAGCCACGATGGCTCTGTCGGCACGGCTCAATTTAGTGAGCTTGCGGTGCCCCGCCCTGCTTGGCAGTACCCAAAACTCTGGCTCTTCCGGAGCAATTTCGTCATATAGGATACTGGGGCCCTTGGGTTTAATGAGTTTCTGCTCGATCTCCCGGAACCTATGATCTATCTCATCCTCCACCTCCTGAGGGGTAAAGGCACCTGTTGCCCACCAATGGTCTACGATATTACTCTTAATGAGCAGGAACCGTGTACGGTCCATCCCTGCATGGTACCCAGTAAACAGGGGCGCCTACCATTTGTCACGGTGCTCATATTCTGTGGACTGACTAGTGTGCTCTACCTCCGATTCTGCCTGCGAGGAGACACCGGACGTCCCCGCTTCCGTAGAGCGCGAGCAATCTCTCCTCCCCTTGGCATTGAAGTACCTGGTAGGGTTACTCTTTTGAACCACCTCCGGAACAGGCCCAGACTCTGCTGGAGTATGTGACCCTTGGGCTCTCCCTCTAGCGCTAGGAGAAAACGGTACATGGTTAGACACAGGTATTACACTCGAGTAAGGTATCTCCTCATCCGACCCCTCATCGCTCAACTCCCAATCCCGCAAGTCCATGGAGTACTTAGGGTATTTGCTTAATTTATCCCCGCTAGGTCCCGGTGGCAATACTCGTGACTGGGCAGGGGCAGTGGCCGGGGCGATGGAGCTATGGGTTGGGGCAGGGGTAACGTTCGTGTCATTGTCCAGCAAGTGGGTGATACCGCGACCAAGGGACGCTTTCTTGGGTGCCTTCTCCGCCATGTGTCGCGCCTCTCTTGATGGACCTTGGCTCTTCAGGGTGGCCATTACAGCGGCCATGGCTACTCTCCATGAGGAGAACAGCGCTTCCGGGCCTCGTTTTCCGGTGGAACAGGAAATGACGTCATCAGCTGTGCCCTTAGAATCTCCCTCCGCTCCGTGGTCACGCACCGGACGTGCGTCGAGGACCGGCATGGGCGTTGGCGGAGCATCCGGTTCATGGACGGACAAGTAGGCCGCAAGCCTCTCCTCATCCTCCTCGGTTGCTGCTTTCACCTGGCGGGAGTAAGGGGGGTGGTGGAGTCTCCTTACCGCTCCGCTGCTGTTTGGTGATCTTGGGATCCTCCGGGGTCGTCTCGGTCGCCGTTTCCGCCGCACTGGGAGTCACCACGGCCGCGGGACTCTTACGGGCCTCCAGCCGCACCAGCACTCGCCGTCGGAAGGTTTCCGGACTCGTCTGCTTCTTCTTGGTACCGCTGGGGTGGTTCGCCGGTAGGCAAATCGCCACCGATGACACTCCAACTTCTTCCTCCGAGGATATCAGGATCCGTTCCTCCGCTAGGGAGTCACCGTATTCTTCTGCGATACAACCAGTGGGTATAGGTACAAAGCAGTCTCGCTCCGGTACCTCCACTGCGGTCGCGCTGTTCTCCGTTGACAGCTCGCTCGGTTGGACAGCGGGCTGGGCCTTGGTTCCTCCCGCTCGGTTGCAACGGGGAACCAGGGCAGTCTTGTCTTTACCTTCCACCACCTCCGTTAACGTTCCCGGAGAGGCACCTAGCGGGGTCTCGATCAAAGGCCACGGCTCGTTTGGCCATAGATAAAACGTGCCACATTGAGGGCATCGTGCCTTGGTGCTTGGTACCGCGCCCGGTATTCCGCAGTGAACGCACAAACACCGGAGGTATTCGTGCTCAGCTACCTCCACCACCAGTAAGCCTCCTGGCAGTTGGTAGATAGTAGTGCTCATCTCAGACATGGTTAGCTCAGGGGTTGAAAAGTTCAGTGTGTCAGCTCCTTGCTCCTCGAATGCCAGACAGAAGTGAAGCTCTTCGTTCTCGCTTCCTGTCCCTCCCTTTGCTGAGGACGCTTCTAAATTGGCTCTCCTTGTGCCCACTCCCTCTGGTGGAATCCAGAGGCGGGGCCCTCCTTTTTTCAGTGTGATGCGACTTGGTTTGCTGACCAGTCACAGCACAGGTGGGTGGGCTTTCGACTTTCGCGCCGCTCCGTTCCTCTTGCAGGGGATCTGGGTTTGGCGCCAAACCCCTGCACATTTCCCGCCACATCTCTCGTACAGTTCTTTTGCACGACTCACGTGCTCGCTCCAGGACTGGTGGGAAACGCCATTTTAGATCGGCTGCTACCTGCTGAGCCGCTGCTGGTGCCTTGGTCGCCATTTTGGAGGGTTCTTTGCTCCGCGGAGCACATGTAGAGACGGCCGCCATCTTCGATGCGCCCACCACATGTAATTGTGTACTCTCCTCAATGTCTAAGGTGTATTTTGCTCCTAGACACTGACTAATCTCCTTGACACCTTCCACTCCTCTCTGCATGATACTCTGGTACCCACTATTATGACGTGGCGTACCCCAGGCTTAGCAGAACTCCTTCTGTGTGTGTACTGTGCTCGATGTTCGTTCCGGCCAGTGCTCTGTGGTGCGTTCAGTGGTGCTAGCTAGAGTACCGGGCATCTCCCTAGGTACGGGCGTCCCTCTATTGGCCACTCATAGTGTGGGCCCTGGGCCATGGTCCCTGGACTAGTTAGCAGGCTGACCCCCCCCCCCCCCAGTTGCCTCACACTACCTGCCTCAAGGAACTAGGACAGCGATAGATATGCACCCCTCTTACGCCACCCGCTTAGGGCGCCCAGGGCGTACTGTGCGAGAGCGGCGATCCACGCTCCCCTGACTACCCCCGGTGTGCAATTGCGCCCTATGTTCCTCAACACTGGACCGGAGAGTGCACATCACTCTTTCTGTTCTGCCTTGCGGTAAGCCTGTCCTGTTTATCTCAGCAGCGCCTCCAAATGTAACCCTTATTCCCTCCCCCCCTAGACTCATCGGACATATCTAGGGTGTGTGAGGGCAGATTACATGTACTTAGTGGTGCGTACCTATGTGGAACAGGAGGGCCTGAGTCTCCCGCGGTGGTGTGGGGGATCACAGGACCAGGCTTCTGGGGTAATAATCTCCATGCTTTCAGTGGTGCAGCGCCTCCATCCTCTATACTCCCAGGGAGATGGGATAGGACCTGTATAGAAGAGTGAACCCTGGTCCCAGGGTGGATGCTCCAGAATCACACAACAGTCTTTGATAAAAAGGTAATGTCTCTCTTTATTGGTCGGATCAGCGCCTCCAGCAGAAGTGGCGATAAGCAGCCACAACCACAACAGCAAGGTCCCACTTATCACTCGACCCTCCGCTTTGTACAGGTCTTTCCTCCTCTCCTTCCCTCCAAGTTTACCCTCTGACAGGATGGACTGGGCTGGGGCGTCAATACCCCACTGCCCACCTCAGAGGGTATCCTCTGGGTGGGGAATGGATTCTCCCCATCACCCCAGCATCGGGGTGAGGGGCATTGGTCCACCTGAACTATGGTGCTATCAGCTCTACTCAAGGTGGCTGAGTCTCTCCTCTCCTCTCACTTGCATGCTCCAAGCTCAGACTCTGCTTCAACTCTCCCTCCAGACTCTGCTGCAGCACTCACTCCAGACTCTGCTGCAGCACTAACTCCAGACTCTGCTTCAGCACTAACTCAGACTAACAGGAGCAGCCCACTAAATAGAGACAGCCCCGCATATCATGATGTCAGCAGGCCCCTCCCCTGTGTCTTTGCCTGCACACAGAGTCAGGGGGCCTACCTCCATCAATCAAGCCAGGGCTTGAAGCGGGGGAAACCCATGATCACTATTGGTGCCTGCCCTTAACACGACTTACCACAGTAGGAAGGAGATAGGTATAGCCGGTGCTGTTTACAGCAGGCTACACTTGTATTTCTCTCCCCCCCTGTCTCTCACTCTTACCACCTCTCCCTTTCTTATACCCCCCCCCCTTCTATACGTTATCACTCAATTACCCCCTCTCACCCAAACACCCCTTTACTCACACTCATTTCCTCCTCTCCTGGCCATACACACAATTCCCCCCAATACACACACAATACCCCCTTCCAATACAAAACTACTCTCCCAGATACAGACACCACTACACCCCACCAGATGCAAAGATCACCACTGCCCCCCCAGATACGACCACCACACCCCCAAATACAATTGCTACCCACCTCAAATACACTTAACACCCCCCCCATAAATAGACTTGACATCCCCCCACAAATACACTTACCACTCCCCCCCAAACACACTTACCACTCCCCCGCACAAATACAGTTACCTCTGGTTGCCGCTGCCGGGCCCCGGCACTCCCCAGCTGCTGCCTCATTCCACGCCAGGCATCTCTCTAACGCCGGTGTGCACCGGAAGGTGACTGTGACTTCTGGATGCACTCAGGTTGGAGATAGGCCCGGCGTGGAATGAGGAGGCAGCAGCTGAGGAGAACGAGGCCCGGAAGCTGGACCCGGCCTCTGGTTGCCGCTGCTCTCCCATGCCAGGCCTCTCTCACTCCAACCCGGTGCACACCAGAAACTGGGTGCATCTAGAAGTCAAGCTCAGCTTCGGCACACACCAGTTGGAGAGAGGCCAGGCGTGGGACGAGACAGCAGCTGGACGCAGAGGCCGGGCAAAACTTCCAGCGCCGGACGGGCCCCCTGCAGCCAGGGGACATTTGTCTTGGCTCACCCCCCCCCCCCTGTTGGCAGCCCAGAATACATATAAAGCTCCAGAGCCAAAATCCATAATAATAAAAAATAATAACATAATTATATGAGCTATAAAACAACAATCCTTCCAAGGGAGAAAGTTAAATGATAAAATATAAATAATTAAAATGAGTAACACTGACAAAAGATTAATATAAGATTACACAATAGTGCTGGTGTCAATGCACTCGGGTAACCCTTCTGGTACCAAGCAGTTGTGCTTAAAAATCCAGTAAATTTCTCTCCTGCAGAGAGAACTAAGGGCCTCAAGCAGTAAGCGACGATTATGTGAAATCGGCAAGCTTATCGATTAGTCATGTTATTGGCGTTTTTCCCTCTCCGTATGCAGTAAGTGCCGAATACATTCAAAATCAAGCCGAAAACAAATCCGCCCACTCTCACGATGATGAGCCGATCACACACAGGTGTATCGGCGTGCGTGGCGGGGTGCTGTTAGGTTGCGCAATCACAAATCTTGCTGAATCAGGCGAAACAAGCATGTATTTGATTGCGCGCCATATTTAAAGGCAACGTGTACTGCTAATCATTCTCTGTGTTGTTGGGAGTGAGAGAGAGAGACGCACAGAGCTGGACGATTGAAGATTTGCATATTGACTGAGAGACTTGTTGTGTATTGGGAGAGCTTTGTCCTTTGTTGTTTTGTTTACATCTTTGTCTTGTTTTATATGTGGAAGTGGTTCGTGTGATTGCCTGTACATTTCTTGTCTGTTTTTTGTGAGTGCTGGAAGTATGCCCGCAAAGCGTGGGAAGAGTGATGCTGGTGGGAGTGGGAGTGCTACTCGTGCGAGTACGCGTCGGAGTGAACGTTCTGTTCAGGGGAGTGATGTTGCTGGTGCACCGAGTGGTGTTGCTGGGAGTGGGAGTGCTGGTGCTGCGAGTGGTGTTGCTGGGAGTGGGAGTGCTGGTGCTGCGAGTGGTGTTGCTGGGAGTGGGAGTGCTGTTGTTGGGAGTGGGAGTGCTGTTGCTGTGAGTGGGAGTGCTGGTGCTGGGAGTGCTGGTGCTAGGAGTGTGAGTGCTGGTGCTAGGAGTGTGAGTGCTGGTGCTAGGAGTGGGAGTGCTGGTGCTGGGAGTGCTGCTGGTGGCGCAGTTGCTGATGGGGTGTCTGGTGGTGGCGTGCTTGCTGGTGGGCAGCTTTTGGAGGCTCTTCCATTGGAAGAAGGAGAGTCCAGTCAGCACCAGCCAAGCTCTGACCCTAAACCTGCTCGGAAGAAACGTGTGGAGAAGCCACGTAATCCTCGCTTCAATGACCAGGAAAATACAGCTCTTGTCACTGGCATTCTGGAGCACTATGACAGTATCTATGGACATTTAGTAGGTAAGTGTACCTTTACATTTATTATTCAAATACATGTGATCCTAGGTCATCTGAGTTTTGTTCATATGCAAATATGAGTACACAATATCTTTCTATGTTCATTAGTGTGGAAACACAGCTTTTTATCATGCCTTACAAGGACAAATAAACACAGGCGGTCAATTTGCCAGAACTGCATACAATATGAATGCAACCTTGCTTACATGTATAGGTTTAGTAGTGAATGCTCATGTGCTTCACATATTACACATAAAACAGCATGTTTGATATCTCTTGGAACAGCTAGCAGTGTAGGAAACTGGTGCTTATATTATTATTAATTTACCTCATATATTTTATATGTTTTTCAAGGGCGGACAAGTGCAGCAAGCAAAAAAGAAATGTGGGACACAATAGTCATTGGTGTCAATGCCTGTGGGAATCGTGTCAGGGACAAGTATCATTGTCGGAAAAGATTTGATGATATTAGGTCCAAATTGAAAAAGAAAATACAAGACCAACGCGTGCATGCTACTGGCACTGGAGGTGGGCCCACACCACAACGTCTCATATTGACTCCATTGGAGGAGCTGCTTCGGCCAAAATTACTTACCGTCGTCGTGGAAGGCTTGGCTGGTGACCGTGACATTGGAATTTATCCGTCACAATTTCCAGCAGGTGATAAATATTACTGTAGTAGGCGTGTCGTTGCTTACAGTTATTTTGCATATTTACACTGCTTTTTATACTGTCTTCACAATATAAGCATACCTGCATCTATATATGTATATGTCTGATTCTGTATATATATATATATCTCAAAATAGACATATATGTAGTAGTCCTACTAAAAGCAGTAACTAATATAGCACGTGCCATTGCATGCTCATTTACATGTGAATTCCCAAAATGCATAGCTGCAGTGGAAGCAATTGATGGTGGGCGAAGATGGGGAACAACAGGGTAGTACACATGTGTAACACATGTTAATGAGAAATTATTAGTAGCTACAGGTACAGAACAGAAATATGTATCATATTATTGTGTATTTTATTTATTTGACTCCGACAAACATGACATTACTGCCTATTTTAAGCATGCATCAAAGAAATTGCATGCAACGGCCTACAAACATCACTTGCACTAACACATCTATAGTTGCTTATGAAAAGGTCCATTTTTGCTTTATGTCATATACAGACAGCATAATGAGGCACACGTATCATATGTTATGTCATTGTTTTCATAACTTAAACACTGCAGATGACTACTTAGCTCATCTACCATTGTGTTAAAGCAGCTGCAATTAATATCTCATCACAGCATACACTTCAACAGAGGGGGTGGGGTTCAGCACACACACTAATTACAGCCTCATTTCACGGTCAACTTAGTTCACACCATTTTCACCTGTTTCAAGTAATTGAAAGGTGTGGCTGATTAGGCTTTTTGGGGAAGGGAATACCTTTCTTACAACCTGAATACCACAACTGAAGTTAATCACACTCATATGAAAGCTTAACTTTAGCTACTAAATGCCCCAACAACTCATTACTTATCAAAGCGTACGTCACACATTAGTTCACTCATATCTATAGTTGAACTACTATCAAAGACACATTATCACACACTGCATGGGTTGTCTTGTTGAGTCACAGCCACATTCAGGTGTGCCACATCTTCGATTAATGTACCACACATATCCTCTACCAAAAACAACACTTTTTGCAATATGACCACCTTCATGATAACCATTGTGAATGGTCATCTCATGATAGTTATGTACATTATGATACTGATATCACTACACAACATATGATTTTTATGTACTAATTTAATCTATTTATCCTCACGCATTACTGCAGAAACATAGTATGTTGTATGTTAGGGAACTCAAAACTTCTAAGTACACAGGCATGTACATTGTTATTACAACTATTTATGTTCACTTTCACACACACATTTTGGGTAAAGGAACTGATGCTGTTAGGTACTCATAAATACAGAACATACAATAACTGTTTGTTCAATATTTACACATGTAAATGTAAAACTTATGTTATTGTTATATATAGTTGCCCCTGGAGGACATGTGTCACCTGAGACGGAACAAGTGTCTTCACCTGGGTCAGCCAGCTCAACACAACTAGAAGGTGAGTGTATCAGTTGGTGGCCATATAATATGTGCTCTTCTATATGTTATGTTGTCATGTTCATTATTTGTTTTGCACATCTTCTTTAAATAGGATTACTTAGTGTCAGTGAAAATTAAGTGTAAGGCAACATGTATTGTGTTAGTGATGTCAACTATCATGTAGGACTTCTGAGTTTAGAGCAACTTTTCATTCATTCATATTTCATACTGAGTCCAAACATTATTCGTAAGTCAAGGTAGTTTTTAATGTGAGGTTATAAAACGTATGCTAACATGTTAGGTGTTACTTAGGACACAGTACAATTACATAGTAACACAGCATACATTAACATGCCATTTAATAATGTGTACATTTATTTTTAGAACATCATGGTGATGAGGATGATGACTATGATGAGGATGACGCCGCAGAAGAGACTGAAATACAATCAAGTGACCATGAAGAGGTGCCAATAGAAACTGTTTTACCGCCAAATCGTCCATCAACTTCCACATACGATGCAATTGTAGCTTCAGAGGGAAAAATAGTGGACGCAGAAAATCGTCGCCATTCTGACATGATGACAGTGCTGGAAAGGATGATTGGACTGCAGGAAGAAACAGTATCACAATTGGCACATCTCCACAGAGTCTTCATTGAAGTGCCTAAACAGTTGCAAAAAATCAACACCTCATTCGAAGCATTAGTTGTTCAGCAAACCCAAGCTAATTACTTGAGAATGACTAATGTACCCCAATTCAACACCTCACAGGCTGGATCATTACATGCTGGCCACTTCTCACCACATTCATCTGATCTTCAGTCACCAGGTCCCAATGTTACCGGTCAAGTAGCACACATTGGTGTGCAGGTTCCTGACGACATCCTACCGCTGCCATCTGTACTACATCACCAGCTGACACCTACAAAGGAGGCCACAAAAACACAACAGCACAAGCAGTTAGTACTGACCAGGAAAGATGAAACGGACCAACCATGTGTTGTGCACGGTGTACCAACTTGCTCACATGTGTCACTGCCCACAAGCCCTGTTGGTGAACAGTCACTGCCCAAAAGCCCTGTAGGTGAGTCACTGCCCACAAGCCCTGTAGGTGAACAGTCACTGCCCAAAAGCCCTGTAGGTGAGTCACTGCCCACAAGCCCTGTAGGTGAGTCACTGCCCAAAAGCCCTGTAGGTGAGTCACTGC
Organism: Ascaphus truei; assembly: GCF_040206685.1. Taxonomy (NCBI): domain Eukaryota; kingdom Metazoa; phylum Chordata; class Amphibia; order Anura; family Ascaphidae; genus Ascaphus; species Ascaphus truei. The sequence goes on from NC_134485.1 coordinate 381,612,823, forward strand.
CCACAAGCCCTGTAGGTGAGTCACTGCCCACAAGCCCTGCCCGTGAAGTGCCAGAGCCCACTCAAAGTGGCTCTGTTGTGGCTAAAGTTGGTGGCAAACGAAAAAAAAAAATGCAAGAGACAACAAGCAGGCCTGTTACTCGCTCACAAAAGGAACAAAAAAAATAAATGTTATAATTCACTCAATATGTCTCTGGCCTTGTTTTGTTGACTTCACATTATCTAATTAATATTGTATGTATGCTGAAGACTGTGTTGTTTCCAAACTTTCAACTATGTTCTTGTACACGTGAAGTTTTGGAAATGTTAACACTCATAATTAATGAATAGTGTTATAAATATTTATGTATTAATCGTCTGTTCAGTAATGGTCCACCTGGAACCAGTTGCAAAGTTTAGAGAAGCTGCCATTGACTTTGCAGCAAAACATTGCATTTGGGTGTGTTAATTGATGTAAGAATTGCATATGCATATTAGTCACATGCAATTATAAAAACACCTAAGTAACTGCAAACATCTTTCTTGTACGTGTACAGCAGGATTATGTGTAAATTATTACTTACCTTTGCCTTGCTTGGGCATTGTAATTTTGTCCTTTAATCATTTGTGTGTTCTTGTTTCAATAACATCTCAGAATGTATAATAATATATATACACACACACACACACACACACACACACACACTGAGTGTGTGTGTGTGTGTGTGTGTGTGTGTGTGTGTGTGTGTGTGTGTGTGTGTGTGTGTGTGTGTGTGTGTGTGTGTGTGTGTGTGTGTATATATATATATATATATATATATATATATATATATATAGTACTATATAAACTGGTATACATGTATTTTACAAACTAATACACTTCATGCTTCCTTGTGAATACACACTATTTTAATAATACAGGCCTAATGTTAGAGAAATATCCTAAGTATGAGACTCTAACAGTATTGTGCTTAAACTAATGTTTATTACTTAATTCAATCATGTTTCTCACCATTTAAATAGGTTTCATACAAGGTATACTTACTGCCATCAATGTTGTGTGTACTCCTGCAATATTAAAAAAAAAAATATATAATATATAAATATATATATATATATATATATTTATATAAGAGAGATATATTTATATATATATATATATACACACGTATTTAAACTCATGCAGACAGGGAGTTAACCAGACTTTCACATACACACAGAAATGTAAGCGGGGAAAAAACATTTCTTTTTGCAGGTGTGTATATTTACTGATATGGCTGGCTAAGAACTATTTTCACACAGTGGTCTTTGTTAGTTTTCAAGAAAACACTATGTGAACGAATTCAAAGTCTAGGGATGTTTTTCACAAACGAGATAAAAGAAGGATAAATGTTTCTCCCACAGTCCCATATCACTAACCACAACTGTTAACCCAATTAGAAATACAAATCCAATTGGCGTTTGAAATAAGGAGTCAAAGTAGTTCGTTTTGTTGACCTTGACAAGGAAAAACAGGAGTTTGTTAGCCATTCAGCACATTCATTTTGATGAGCAAATAACACAGACCTGCACACAGCTTTTGTGCTACTTTGACATGGCTGATGAATTCGTTAACAATATTAATCCCCTTTTAGGGTATAAGTACATGATCTGTGAAGCCATCTTGAACAGTCGCGGACAGAAAGCAAGCACACGCCAAATCGATGATTTCATTCGAGCAAAATATCCTTATTACCAAGACCGTAAGCATGCACGGAATTTTAATTCCTCAATAAGATTCACTTTATCAAGTAATGACTTTTTTGAACGTGACCAGGATAAGCTACAACACACCTATGGTTTCTGGAAGATTGCCCCGGAAAAACAATTTCTCCTGAAAGACGGCACTTATATTGTCGTGAAAGGCATATTTATTCCTAATGGCAATAGCAATGTATCCGCTACTACTGATCCGTTTGAATCGATACGTGCTGCAATATCTGCAGCCTCCATTCCTGAAACCCACATTGTACAAGAACAAAAGTACTATGATTATGTACCAAGCCTTTCAGCTGAAAATGCATTGGAATGGGAACCCGAAGAAATGAACCTACCTCCCGACCAATTATTTGAAGAAAGCAGTGGCGATTCCTATGAGCGCTTCCTGGAGGAGATATGTGTCATACTGGATTCAGCGGGTGGGTCAAGCGTGGATGAAAATGCCTTGCATTTCTGGAGCGACCAGTTGCAGCCAGGCGAAGAGTTAATTCTAGAAGAATGGTAAATATAACAATCGTTATGCGTTGACTCTGCGTTTAAATTTTTTTTTTTTTTTAACCACCATTTTCACTTTCAATGCGTGGATACAGCGTAACATTGCAGACTGCATAACATGTAGCGATCACAAACAAATTGTTTCCTAATAGAATATAGTAGAACCTGAAAGAGTAGTACACATTGCTGACGGAATAAATATACGTACTTTCCTATCCCTTTAAACATATTAGCAACATTTTTCCATAACTCTAACACATACCTGTTTTGTTATCATGCAACATCTACAACATTGAAAACCGGGTCCACCACGTATGACGTGGGACCCTTGTCATGGCCCAAGGCGTCCTTAAAAAGGATTACGGATGTAAGTCCCGCCCCCAAGCGACGTGCGCGCCTCAAAGCCTATTGGCTGTCATGTTTTGTTATAGTAACGGTAACTGCAGTGTGTGATGCGTGCGGCTCAGTGTTTGTAGGCGTACCCTGGGCGTTAGCCGAATGTTAATTGAGTGGGAGGAGTGTTAGCGTGCGTTTCACGCTGGCTTAACATGACGTCACACGTATTGCATTTGCGCATTGTGTTATCGGCCGTCCTTTCTGTCCAAACACGTCTGGTTTAAAAGAATACAGATGTACTCGTTTAGAATGATTTTAGTTTCATCTTCATTGTATTTGAAATAAAGATGTGATGTTTACTGGTATTTTCTACATGTATTGAACGCACAACGTTCGCTTTGTTTTGCGCATGCGCTAACAGTTAGTGGAGCCAAGCGTGAAGTGCGTGCGCACACTAAGATGTGCGCGCACATTTTTCAGTATACAGGCAACGTTCACTTCATATACATAGTTATGGCTGCTACAAATGATAATAAAATTTACATACTGATGTACACTTGTAGTTGTAACATATAAGTGAGTGACGTGTGTATGTACACAATCATATAGAGCTGTGTAACGCGTTGTCACGGATACATATATAGTAAGGTGCCATATTTGACCATCATGTGTTTGCTGTATTTCAGAGATGTCGGGGAAGATACAATCGGATCAATGTATGATTTCAGAAGAGTCTACCTTTATATGAGATGATTGTGAGGAGGAGCCACCGACTACTATACTACATATGGAACTAATTGTATATTGCTTGCAGCGCTTATTAACAAACAATTAAAAAAGTGATACCCTTATGCCTATATTGCATAAGCACTTAATTAACATAATGATGTTGCAAAATAGTGCCTCTTGAATTTTTCTTGAGTGTTCTTTAATGACTACTAACATTTTATGACATGGTGTGTTTTTTATATAACAACCATTCCCACTCTGCTAACACATTTGTGTATTCTATTGTGTAATGGAACGTATGACTGTCGAAACTATGTAACAATAATAATAATAATATGAGCATGTTCATGTATAGGGCTGCTAGTTGTACGCAGCGATTTACAGACACATGTTTCAGCCTGAGGTCCCTGGCCCGTGGAACGTACAAATTTTTTTTTGCCGCATGAGGCACAGGGAGATAAAGTGACTTGGCCAAGGTCACAAGGAGCCCACACCGGGAATTGAACCAGACTCCCCTGCTTCAAACTATCAGTGCCAGTGTGTGTCTTTACTCAGTGAGCCACTCCTTCTCCCAATGTAAAGGACACTTACAACCAAGTAGCCATTTATTTTTAAAATCTCTTGTTACATGGGTATGTAGATAAAATGGTTTGGGACTGTAGCAAATAATGTTACTGGCCAGATGTTATGGTCCCCTCCAATGCATGATGTTCTGAATATGACATCACCATCATGTTATGAAGTACGTTTCTGTGTATATTTCATTAACCTAACTAACTATAGTTTACTGTGTTTATTAATCGTTTAAAAATACATAGTATAGTCAATATGATGATATAAGCTACCATAATAAAGCTGGTGTTATCATTTGTCGGTGTTATACATGGATCCTACACAAATTGATACAGACACAAACAGTTGTCTTAAAAAGTGTGTCTATGCTAATGTGAACGTGATTGACGTTACAATTGTGAGAATACTTGATAATTATCATCATGATAATGATGAAGTGACGTGATTTATATTCCAAAAATATTACCTACTTTGTCATATTGGTAAATTAGAAATGCTAAATGACAGTAACATTTGCGATAACATTGTCTTTTCTGTTAAGAGTTTTACACTTTAAACCAATAGGTTGGGTTTTTAGTTCCAATAATTATAGGAAGATTGAGGTAGCCACATCTTATGAGAGATGTCAGCAAATATACATACCATGATCAGTCATACTGCAAATATACCTATAATGCAAAGGAACAATATATAAATTGCAAACATTGACATGCCATCTTCAGTACCGTAAAGAACACATCAAAGTGTGTATTTGGTGTTAAATGTGCAACACCATGTATATTTAATGACATTCAAAATGTAAATCAGCCTGGTGTACACATCATCTGGATGTACATGTTACACTGCACCAATAACATTGTATGTAAGCATACTAGAAGCATGAATGAGTATGGGCATAATATGTGTTTTGTCTTAGCATAAGGAATAACACAATGCTCAAATATTATTGCTTTGTTACCCCACTTGTATTGACATACACACAACTAAAGTACAATTGAAGAGGGATTATATAACCTGTGCAACAATAACATACCGGTGCCATATCCCTTTGTGCACACAGCAGAGAAAAGAAAGGTGTGCAACCCATATTCATCTGTGTCCTACCAGAAGGGTATATAAAAAAACATTCTTGTTAAGATAACATAATGTAACTATAAAAGTATAACTTGGAACATATCTGTTTGTACTTACAAGAAAAAAATGAATTGATGAGATTCTGGCGTGTCTGGCCACCACTGGCTGTTTGTTCATTTTCAGCAGCTACATGGGTGGGATGCTCGTCTACCAAAGCCTCAGCTAGGTCTGACTGTACATTGTGCCTGAGTGCAACATTGTGCAAAATGCAACAGGCAAGGATAATATCAGACACTTTTTGAGGCTTGTATAGAAGAGCCCCACCAGTTCTGTCCAGACACCTAAACCTGGTCTTGAGTAGGCCAAATGTCCTCTCTATAACAGATCTTGTAGAGATATGGGCTGCATTGTACCTCTCCTCTGCTTCAGTTTGAGGGTTTAGCACCGGAGTCAAGAGCCACGGCCTAATTCCGTATCCTGAGTCACCTATAATGAATGGAGCACACATAAGCTGACATTAGTGATGAAATTGTACAATGCCAACATTCCTAAATAAAAATGTGTTTTGTGTTAGAACATGTAAATGTGTACTCACCCAGCAGCCAACCAGGTTCAAAATGTCCCTCTTCGAACGCATGGAAGACTGAAGAGCTCCTCAGGATAGAGGAATCGTGACTGGAACCAGGGAATTTGGGTACCACATGCATTATCCTCATGGTCGCATCACATACCACCTGTACATTGAGTGAATGGTAGTGCTTACGATTGCGGTACACATGCTCACTCTGACTAGGTGCAATCAAAGCAACATGTGTGCAATCGATTGCACCTAGCACAGATGGTATCCCTGCTATATTATAAAAGCCAGTCCTGACTTCCAGCCACTCTGTTGCCTCTGTAGGAAAATGAATATAATTCCTAGCGTGTCTATTGAGTGCATAGAGAAACTGGGTTAAGGCCCGCGAGAATGTAGATTGCGAGACCCCGCCCACTATGCCCACAGTTGTCTGGTATGACGCGGAAGCAAGATAATGTAATGAGCACAGCATTTTAACAAGCCCAGGGACTGCACGACCTCTGGCTGTGAAAAAATCTAAATCTCCCCTTATCTCCTGATAAAGAGATAAGATTGCTGCTGAACTCAAACGATAGCGACTTACAATCTCCTCCTCACTCATCCCATCTAACAGGGTTCTCTCCCTGTACAGACGCGGACGAGGCACAACTTGTCTCCTCTGTCTTCTCCTCTGATCTCCTGTCCCTCTACCTGTCCCTCGCCCTGTCCCTGTCGTATCCGCGTCACTGTCCCTGTCACTGTCCCTCGGTGTGTCCCTTCCTTGCCCTATATCATTCTCTTGATCAGCAAGCATGTCATAGAAAAGAATGTTCCTGCGTCTCCTAAACATTCGCAACATTTTGAAATGAGTAGCTGTGAATGAGCAGGTAATGTGCGTCCTTTAAATAGGTATGTGATGATGTCAGGTGATATAGTAAAATGCAAGGTGTTACATTAACATAATAAAGTACTTGTGTGGCAAGCTGTGTGTAGTTGTTGTTATAAGTATTTGTTGTGTGTATTCTGCAGGGAATGATGATATTTGGCAATGATGTGACGTGAAGCTTTGTACAAAGATTGCTTGCAAATAAATAGTTGCATGTGCAATGCATGTAAAACTTCTGAACGCAAGAGTCAGTCATGTAATGAGACAAAAAGGCTGAGATTGACGTGGGAAAAGTTTTGTGTAACATGTGTAATTATCCATGTTATTGTCACATGTTGCCAACAATGAATAGTCGTGTGCATATGCATGCATTTCTGTAAGGAGGATAGTTGCTATAGAATGAGTTTACAAGGTGTCCCAATGATGAATTACTGTACATGTGTGTATAAGTTAGGTTGAAGTGCTTGTAATGCTACGGTTACAATGTAAACATGCAATGTGATTGAGCGTCCAATAAGTGACGTCATGAAAATAGGGAGGACCCAAACGTAGATGTAAACATGAGAATTTAGATGTACATGAAGGTTTAAAGATGCGTGACACATTACAAGCATTGTGTAATGTAAAGGAACATGAATATACGGTGTATGTGTGACATGTGTGACATCATGTACATAATTGTCGCTGAGTTGAGTAAAATGTGTGATATGATGTGAGGTTCTCCTTTAAGAGTGTAGTATAGTATTTTCCCTTGCCACATCATCACATGATGAGTAATGTGACCCGCAAATGCTGAAAACATGTAAAAGTCGAATGTTATGCAAATAAGACACGTCAGCTGTGACACAATGCAGGGAATGCCCCCACACTGTAATGCAAATCCCCCTTGTATTGTGATCAATGAAACGTAAACAGTACTATACTGTTATACGTCCCCGCTCCATTGACTTCCATTGATGTACAGAAGATTTTTTTTTCTAAGTGCCGTTCCGGCAGCCTTAGCGATCGTTCTCCCGTCCAAACTGCCAACTTTAGTTGGCGGGAGAAATCGGCCATAACATCTCAATTTCGTAGTGTCGATCAGCCCCGATAAGCTGTTTTTTTTTGTTGAATCCAGCCGATTAAAAAAAGTGGCGATCAGTGTCGAAAACAGGCTTATCGGCAGCCGACTGGCCATAACCAAATAATCGGCTCCGAAACCTGGCGATATCAAGCACTTATCGGCGCTTACTGAATCTCAAACCCAATTTTGGCTATAAAATGGCCATATTTCCCTTATCAACGCTTACTGCATGAGGCCCTAAATCTGTCACCACCTAATAAACATGGAGGGATAAAGTCTAATCCCATGACAGATAGGCCGTCTGCATTTTTGTTATGACAGATATGAAAATGTTTTGAGCTTTATGTCTTCAGAAAGGCTCCTGAGTGAGCCGAAATGTCAATATAATGTTTAAATAAATGTGATATTTTTTCTCCAGGACCTGGTGTGCCTGCTTCCTATTACTCTTTTGTACTTACCTTTGCTGCAGTCTGCATCCAGGCAGTTCCTTTAACTTTAGTGTATATATACTGATCTCACTATGCCACTGAGTTTGAAGCAGGGGAGCCTGGTTCAAATACCGGTGTCGGGTCCTTGTGAGTTTGAGCAAGTCACTTAATCTCCCTGTGTATCATAGATTGTAAGCTCTATGGGGCAGGGACTGTGTCTGTCAAAATCCTAATGTACAATGCTGTGTACCGCGCACTATACTGTAAGTGTGAAGCGCTTCAAGTCCAATATACATATGTAGCCGAGCCCCCTTACCTCAGTGGTGGGTGGGAGAGAGGCTGCAGGCTAGATCGGAGCGGCGTAGCTTCGCGGCGGTCCTGGTATGAAGGGGGCCGCCATCTTGGATTTCGCGCCTGCACAGTGCCAGTGCGGCCAACATTTTTTGTTCGTGCATGTGCGATAGAATGAGGAGCGCATGCGCAGTCACTCTGAGTTGCGGCGGCCATCTTAGAATGGCTCATATTCCAGGAGCCTTAGGGGCATATGCAGGGAAGGAGGAGATGGGGTTTTGGCGTGAAGGCCCGTGCGTGGCAGTCCGACGGAGGCAGCTTAGGGAGTAGGTAGTGTCCGGGTGCCTATGGCTTCCGGACTAGGCCAGATCTCCCCCGCAGACCCCAGCTAGGCCCCTGAGCCCTCTTAGATTGTGTGTGCTGTAGGGAAGGCCCAGATAGGAACGCTTCCCACTTAGTGAGACTCATTAAGGTCGAAACAGCTGTCTGTGGGTGGGTTTACATGGCTATGCATCTTAACCCAGACTGTGCTCAAAAGCTGTGAAATGCAGCAAGCATAAGCTTATAGGGGACCATGTTATATTGTTTTGAAGCAAAAGGTGGCACTGTGTGCTCATTTGCATGTCATTAACCAGAATCACTTGCTGCAGTGGAAGCACTGTGTGCTGGGTGATAATGGTGAAAGGCGGGGTTGCAGACCTGTCTAAGACATGCAAATGTATTTAGTTATTAAATGTTTTACCAGGAAGTAATACATTGAGAGTTACCTCTCGTTTTAAAGTATGTCCTGGGCATAGTTACTGTATGATGACAAATAATACATGGTTACAAATACAGTTACATAAGTGAACAGGGTATACATTATATACAAGACATTGCATGCACAGTTAAAGATAATATATATTATGGGCGTATATAACAGTTTTGAAAGAACTTAAACTGGTGGTGGATGTGAGAGTCTCCGGTAGGTTGTTCCAGTTTTGGGGTGCACGGTAAGAGAAGGAGGAGCGGCCGGATACTTTGTTGAGCCTTGGGACCATGAACTGTCTTTTGGAGTCAGATCTCAGATGATAAGTGCTGCATGTGTTAGGGGTGAGGAGCTTGTTCAGATAAATCGGTAGCTAGCCCAGAAAGTATTTGAAGGCAAGACAGGAAAGGTGAACTTTGCGCCTAGACTCAAGTGATGACCAATCTAGTTATTTGAGCATTTCGCAGTGATGTGTGTTGTTGTTGGATTGGAGAACAAAACAGCATATTGAATTGTAGAGGGTGTCAAGTTTGCTTAGGTGGGTTTGGGGTGCCGAGCCTTATACTATGTCTCCATAGTCGATAATTGGCATTAGCATCTGCTGTGCGATATGCTTTCTGACCAGCAGACTTAGGGAGGATTTGTTCTTGTAAAGTACACCTAGTTTGGCATAGGTTTTGGATGTCAGGGTATCAATGTGCATCCCGTATGTTAAGTGGGAGTCAAACCATATGCCCAGGTATTTAAAACTAGTAACAGGAGTTAGGGTGGTGTTAGTGTTGGTTCTGATCTGGAGCTCAGTCACTGGAAGCTGTAAAAATTTAGGCTTGGTCCCAAATACTACTGCTACAGTCTTGTCAGTGTCTAAGAAAAGTTTGTTTTGGGAAATCCAGTTTTCGAGTCTCAAAAAGTCAGACTGAAGTATATGTTCAAGGTCGGAGAGGCTATGGCTGTGTGCATATAGGATTGTGTCATCTGCATACATGTGTATTGATGCTCCCTTATAAACTGTGGGAAGATCATTGATGAACACTGAGAGTAGTGGCCCCAGAACGGAGACTTGCGGGACACCACAGGTGATATCCAGGGGGTTGGAGTTAGAGCCTGAGATGGTCACATGTTGGGATCTACCTGATAGGTAGCAATGAAACCAGTTTAAAGCATGCTTCCCTATTCCAGAGCACTGGAGTTTGTTAAGCAGGATAGCATGATCAACAGTATCAAAAGCCTTTGCAAAATCTAGGAATATTGCACCAGTGAGTTGTCCCCGTTCCATTCCACACTGGATTTCATTGCAATTTTTTATCAGGGTAGTTACGGTGGAGTGTTTGGGGCGGAAGCCAGATTGGAATTGGCAAGGGAAATTTGTCTTGGTATAGTAATCGCTTAATTGGGAGTGGACACATTTTTCCATGACTATGGATAATATTGGGAGAAGAGAGATTGGTGGTAGTTTGAGACAGTGTTTTTGTCCCCACTTTTGAAGATTGGGACAACTCTGGCAGTTTTCCAAGTCTTAGGGACTGTCTTGCAGACAGGATAGAGTTGACTATGGAAGCAATTGGTTTGGCAATTGCTGGGGCACCAAGTCGTAGGAACCTAGATTGTAGTAAATCAGGTCCACATTGGCTGCTTAGTTTTAATTTGAGGAGTGCTTGTGTAATCTCCTCTTCGGATTCTGGGACAAATTGAAAATTGTGGGCAGTGTTGGGAGGGGGTGAGGCTATGTGGGTACTACCAGGATGAGATTCAGGTTTGTGGTTTGGGTTGCGTTTCGCTAATAAATTATTAGCACACCCCACAAAGTAATTATTGAATCCATTTGCAAAATATATATACCTGTGTATTATTAATTGGAATTGGTTCCTGTGAGGGGTTATCCCGCTGTGCTGGGATCCCTCCCAGGTGCAGGCGCTGTACCAAAGAGGAAAGAGCTCACCCCAGGCTCCCAGTTGCGGAGGATTAAGCTTCCTGTGAGCCATACAGGTAATCAGCACGCGTGGTTCCCTTAGTCATAGGGAAAGGGGGCTACACATACATATGGAGGAGCGGCTCAGTGAGTAACGACACTGACTGGCACTGAGTTTGAAGCAGGGGAACCTGATTCAATTCCTGGTGTCAGCTCCTTGTGATCTTGGGCAAGTCACTTTATCTCCCTGTGCTTCAGGCACCAAAAACATAGTTTGTAAGCTCCACGGGGCGGGTCCTGTGCCTGCAAGATGTCTCTGTAAAGCGCTACATAAAACTAGCAGCGCTATACTAGAACAAACAATTATATATATTATACTGCCCAACTCTCCCTATAAATGAGGAATACTGATTGTTAGCCGAATCGTTGTTCAGCTGTCTCCCAGAACAGAAAATCCATAGTTGTAGAAATATCCTGCATTTTAATCTCAACTCTCCTTTAAACGTGTAATATTGGGCATCATGCAATAGGGGGATTTGGGGTGGAGGAGAAGGGCCTGTTTTCAATCTCTCACAGACTTGATATATAAAAAGAGGGGGTTTTCTTTCACCAGGGAGTCATTTCGAAATAAAGTAAAATAAATGCCAGCCACATTTCCCGGTGTTTTCCCGGTAACTAGTCACATTGGGGTGTGGGATATGTGCAATACAGCAGTATACACTGAGCTGGGTTTGGGTGACACGTCACTGCCTGCAGTGAACCCTCCTACACGCTGGGGGCGCTCTAACTGCTATGTCTTCGATACGTCAGTGCTAGGGTGGTATCCCCAGAACCGGAAGCTCTCGGCGACCATCTTTGATTTGGGCGCCGTGCCCATCACTCCGAAATCGCGCGACAAACACATGCGTCACTGGAATGCAGGAATGTATGCGGTACATTGTAATGCCAGACTGGGATACGACGCTTATCGCCGCAATCGGAGGGAGCCGCGGCTGAGGATTGTCTGTCAGGTCGGTTGACCAATCAACAACTTCGCAGCAATTCATGTGCGCGTCGTCTTCTGACATCACATCCGGTCGGTATGCATTGTTGCCATAGCAACGGGACGCCGCCGGTGCAGGGAAGGTAACACTGTATAGAGGTAGTTGAGGGTAGCCCTGCGCCCTGCCAGGCGGGCCTGTGACACATCGCACAGCACAGGGGGGAGATTTATACACACTGCTTCAAAATACATACCTGGGAACAGGTCAGTCTGGCAGCACAGGCATAACATGTAGTTTCCTATTAAAAGGAATTGCTTAATTACATCTCCCCGGGCTGGGGCTATAATACGGTAACCACCGATGTGTAGGAAGAACGGTGTATAAAGCAGCTCTTTACCCCCTCAGAAAGCTCTGCGTTGTTTTCTGTTTATTCATTTTTCTCAATTTTTGGGGAGCGAAATGTTGAGCATTTGTGTGCATTTTGGACCCAATAAACCACTTTTATGTGATTATCTCTTGTGCTGTGCGGGTATATTGGATCAGTTTTTTTTTTTCAATGTGTGCTGCCATTATGTCTCCCATGCTTCATTTGGCAAAGCCAGTATAACCAACCCCACACTGAGGAAACCCATTAAGGTCGAAACGGCTGTCTGTGGGTGGGTTTACATGGCTATGCATCTTAACCCAGACTGTGCTTAAAAGCTGTGAAATGCAGCAAACATAAGCTTATAGGGGACCATGTTATATTGTTTTGAAGCAAACGGTGGCACTGTGTGCTCATTTGCATGTCATTAACCAGAATCCCTTGCTGCAGTGGAAGCAATGTTTGCTGGGTGATAATGGTTAAAGGCGGGGTTGCAGATCTGTCTAAGACATGCAAATGTATTTATTTATAAAATGTTTTACCAGGAAGTAATACATTGAGAGTTACCTCTCGTTTTCAAGTATGTCCTGGGCATGGTTATGATGACAAATAATACATGTTTACAAATACAGTTACATACGTGAACAGGGTATACATTATATACAAGACATTGCATGCACAGTTTAAGATAATATATATTATGGGCGTATGTAACCGTTACAGACCAGATTAAAATGTGAGACCGCTTTGGTTTTGAAAGAACTTATTCCCGGTGGTGGATGTGAGAGTCTCCGGTAGGTTGTTCCAGTTGTGGGGGGCACGGTAAGAGGAGGAGCGACCGGATACTTTGTTGAGCTTTGGGACCATGAACAGTCTTTTGGAGTCTGATCTCAGATAAGTGCTGCATGTGTTAGGGGTGGTGAGCTTGTGCAGGCTTATTGGCTGCCCCTGGGTACGTGACAGGCCGATCAGCTTATCAGAGAGGGGGAGGGGATGTGCAGCTTCACTGACTGACTGTCTCTGGATGAGTGACATGCCATTCAGCTTATCACAGAGGGATGTGCAAACATCCTTAGGTATATAGATTACATTAATTAGGACAGCGGTGCGCAAACTGGGGGGTGTGAGATTTTTTTTGGGGGGGAGGCAGGTAGTTGCAGAGATCCCGCGCTCTTCCCCAAGGCAAGGCATTTAATTAAATGCCGGGGCACCGCGCGAGTCCTCTGCAACCTCTACTTACCGGGATTCAGCCAGCTTCAGGATGTGTGACCATGGCAACGCGGCATCAAATGACGTCACTGTTGCCATGGTAACGTGACATGATGCAGCAGGTCACGTGACGTCACACGACCCCACGGTGTCATTTGACGCCGTGCGATGTAAGGAGGGGCGGCCAACAGAGGAGGTATGGCAGGGGGGCGGCCAACAGAGGAGGTATGGCAGGGGGGCGGCAAACAGAGGAGGTATGGCAGGGGGGGGGCGCCGCATAAAAAGTTTGCGCGCCCCTGAATTAGGACATTAACACCTGTCACTCACTCTCTCTTTGCACCCCGCTGCCATTAAAATCCCCTCCCTCATTGTTTCCTCGGTGAGTGACAGGCTCCTCAGCCTATAACATAGGGATGTGCAGACATCCTTGGAGAAATATATATATATAGCAAAAAACTGCTTATCAGAAACCACTAAAATATGTGCTGCAATACCTAGCTAAAATACTTGATAATACTAATTGTTAAACAATGTAACCTCAAATAGTGAAAATGTGCCAATACAATATGCAAGGTGATATTATACAGTATATATACATAGTGACTGTAAATGTTGTATGCATCAAATCAAAAGAACAACATTGAGTATCCTACGTTCTCCCTGGCTGCAGGGGAGGCTGTGAATGCTGAGTAATTATGCAGTGAGGTGGGTTTGGGGACTTGTCTGAGATGTCTGAACATGCTTATAGATGTTCTTTATCATTACTATAAATAGTATTATATATTTAATATCGTCGTTGTAGATGTAAACCGCATTACAAAATACCTTCCTTTTTAATTACAGATTTTTTCCTGTCAAAAAGAACATTTAATCTGCCTTTCCATCAGTACTCAAAGAATGTAATTAAAAGGGAGGTGTTTTGATATGGCCAGTTCTGAAGATTACTGTAGGTGTCTTTAATGCGTTTTACAGTGGAAATATCACAAAATTCCAAGTCAAAGATTGCATTTAGTGAGTTTTTGCCAAAAATGCACGTAATGAGTTTTACCTCTACAACCAAGATATTAAATATACTATTTATAGTAATGATAAAGAACATCTATAAGCATGTTCAGACATCTCAGACAGGTCCCCAAACCCACCTCACTGCATAATTACTCCGCATTCACAGCCTGCCCTGCAGCCAGGGAGAACGTAGGATACTCAATGTTGTTTTGATCTATTTGATGCATACAACATTTACAGTCACTATGTGGTCACTGCAGTGACCTTTTATGTTTGTAGATAAATAATTGCTATGTCGAAATACTGTGGCTGAGTTTCATAAACCCAATCCTCTGAAAGATCACAGCTACAGAGCAGCATATGATTTGTACCAAGGGAGTAGTATTTAAGAGAAGTGCATCAGCTTAAGTTCTATTATTTTTCTCTTGCAGAACAATAAAAAACAATAGAGATGGGAGAAGTGAGTGATTCGGTGGCATCCTATCAAAATATATACAATGAGGAACAGCAAATGGCTGCAAGGATGATACAGCGGGCCCTGAGGAGGACTATAGTAAGTGCTACTCCAGGACATACCTGTATCTCATCTAATATACAGAGCAAGTCCAGTGCCATCTGTGCAGTTTAATTATGATGTCTGAAGTTATAGTAAGAGGAAGTTGTCAAAGTTTATAGACAGTACAATATGCATTTACGCAACCACATCATGTATGTAATAAAATGCCAAGGTATGATGTCAGGGCTTTAATGCAGATTACATATGCTGTTCTATTTATTTATAAAAATGTTTTACCAGGAAGTAATTCATTGAGAGTTACCTCTCATTTTCAAATATGTCCTGGGCACAGAGATATAAAAATACATGGTTACATTAAAAGAACAGAGGTTATACAGTAAATTCAGACATTTAATGGACACATAGAGTTGGAAAATTGGGTACAGGGGATAAAAGGGCTGGTGAGTTTCAGATTGAAATAGAGCAGCTTTAACAACACTTTTACATCAGCAAACGGCTCAGACCCTTTGGCTGCGCCAAAATGGATGTCCGCTTTTGGGGCAACACAGATGTACATTGGGGATGTTCAGATTTAATACAGCTGTAAGTACAAGTCCTTTGTCTTATTGGCTCATTAACATTCCAGTGGGTGGGGTTGACGTTCCACAAAGTACAAGCAAATGTTAACCCTTAGCACGTTAGTCCTGTGCAGAGGGGAGCAGCTCTTGGGGAACCCCATCAGGCTGTCTGCCTCTGGGGCAACGCAGATGTAATCACATACATGGTTATTTTTAGAACAGTTACAGTCTACTGATGTTGTTGGATGTCATTGTTTCTGCTACTGTGGAACATGTTTATAAGACCAAGGCTCCTTGGTCATGAATAAGGAATAATGGGATACACTACATAGAGCTGGTATAGTTATACGGTCCAGTTCAGTGTTTCTCCACCAGTGTGCCGTGACCCTCTGCCAAAGGTGCCAGCTTTATGAAAGGCAAATAATGCGGTATGATACCTTTTTATTGGACCAACACATAGTTGATGGGTTACAAGCGTTTGGATTTTGTTTCTGTATTTCCGCTATGCCCAATGAAGGACCCTGAGAGGTTGGAAAGCTTGTAACATATCAGCTACTTGTTGGTCCAATAGAAGGCATCATACCACCTACTCCCTCCATTGTTGCTACACAGCTTTATGTGGCATTCCCTTTCTTTGATTAACGTGGTTCTGTTTTGTCCCAGATGTGCAGCCGGGAGACATTAATAAATGTAATCCCTGATTTGTACCAGTGATTGCCAAAATAGCCGTGTTTCCCAGCAGGATCGCTCCTTTTAGACCTGGTTCACACTGTACGTTGCTTGGAAAGCCTTACGTTAGTATGTGGTGCTTTTGGGAAGCAGGCCATCTACAGGCTTCCATCCAGATTAGAGTAACTCGGGTTATCTCGGTCACCTCGTATTTCAGTACAGTAGATTTAAACCCAGCTATGGTCAGGATTTGGGCATTGTTACTTAATAGGAAAGGGACAAAACAAAGGTGGTGATATTTGGATGCAGAATATGTATATTCATCCTGAGTTGATGTGTATGTAGTCTCTCAGCACTGTACAGATAAGGGAGGAGGATCATTCCTTTTGATTTTTTTCTTCTATATTAGGATATGAATGTATATGACTATTACAAAAACATCATCAACTTTAAAGGCAAAGGAGATCCCCGGCTCCTGCTTAAATGCATCAACCCCAGAGAGGTGAGTACTTTATGTGATTGTCATAATCAGGGAGTTTGATGTCTTTATATATTTTTATTTTGAAATGTAGGTTTTATATCAGAGGATCAAGGCCTATTTACTGGATATGTTTCTTTTGAAGAATAATTTTGGATAGGAGCTTTCTTTTTAGCTAGACCTAGGTTGGGGCATCTTACATTGATTAACATGTACTACTGTACTATAGTGGACTCTGTGATAGCCACTGTACTATATATAGTGTGCTTCTAGTGTTATCAATTCTGTTATCCAGTTTATGAAAGCTGTCGCCCTCCAAATTTTTTTAGGTACTTTTCTGTTTCAATGTCCCAGAAAGTCTGATTTGAGATAGAAAGCTGATGCAGAATAAGTAGAGGATCAGCACACCCATCTGTAGGAGACATTTTATCAAATAATTTATTGCAGCATATAAACGGACAGACTTTTCAATACCACCATTTGTCATGGTTGAAATATGAAGCTAACAGAGGGTTTAACAATGAATATATTTAAAATGAGAAAAATCTGGTCTAACATTGAAGTATATAGTCAGCATGAAAAAGGATTTGTTTTGCAAAATCTCCTCGCCGTGAATCCCTCTTTGTGTTCCATCATGTAACCTGACAGACGTTAATAGCACGATAGTTCTACGGAATATATCTGAAGAAGCTATTTGTGATGTTCAAAAACCGTGCACAGTGTAAAAAAAGGAAACGTCTGCATGAAAAGTGAAAATAGGAAATGCTATAAACCGATGATATATATTTATTAACAGGCCCTCCAAACATGAATCAAGTCAAAAAGGGACTTGTGCACGTATTCTAAAAATAACATAAGATAAATTCTTCACCCGACCAAGATCAAATGAATGAGACACAACACTGCCCGTAAACTCATCAAAAATAGATCTATTGTAACTAAATACAAAAACCCAATGTTTCGGTCTTTACCCCGAGCATTGTCCCAGAAATGCAATACAATAACGATAAACAGCACTCACACTAATGAAATAAAGTATACAATGCGGGGTGACAAGGACTAGAGAGGACCCAATCCCTCTCAAAACAATACAAAATACTGAACAGTCCAGCACTCCCTATATAGAGAAATCAGATCACTGGTATAGAACCAAAAAGGTAAGTTTTAATATATGCACAAATGAATCAAAACAAAGCAAACAATACCACACATGGAAAACTACAATAACATAAAGGTAGTACTATATATGGGGTGTGTGGGGGAAAAAAAGTGGAACAAAACAGGGGGGGGGGGTGGCGCAACAACAAAAAGGTGGGTATACAGGGGAGTGCAGGGGAGCAACGTTTTGTGGATTACCCCTTCTGAGTGAGGAGCAGGAGCGTTCTGATTATTGTGCAGAGAACCTTGTGGTTTGATTTATTCTACCTACCTCTTATGACTTTTGAACGCCTAGTGCTGCATCCTGCTTATGATCTTTATGTTTAGATTTGGCATTTATCTCACTATGTTTATCTCTGTCTAGTATTGAACACTTAGATTAGTGGAGGATATATTTGTCATTACGTATTCATTTAGACTTGCCAATTGTTGCTATCAGAATTAGTGGAGGGTTTATTCTTTCTCATTTGGGGCCTATTTGTGGTTTTGTGGGTTCTGGGATCAGGGAAGTACCCTTTTGTCCCTTTTGGGACTGAGGGGAACGGGCCTGGCGAAGGGGTAATCACCGAAACATTGTCCCCCTGTACTCCTCTGTATACCCACCTTTTTGTTGTTGCGCCCCACCCTTCTTTTGCACCCCCCCTTCTTTTGCACCCCCCTTGTTTTGTTCCACTTTTTTCCCCCCACACACCCCATATATGGCACTACCTTTATGTTATTGTAGTTTTCCATGTGTGGTATTGTATGCTTTGTTTTGATTAATTTGTGCATATATTAAAACTTACCTTTTTTGGTTCTATACCAGTGATCTGATTTCTCTATATAGGGAGTGCTGGACTATTCAGTATTTTGTATTGTCCCAGAAAGGACTGAAACATTGTTTTTTGTATTTGGTTACAATAGATCTATCTTTGATGAGTTTACTGGCACCGTTCTGTGTCATTCATTTGATCTTGGTCGGTTGAAATACACACACACACACACACCACACACACACACACCACACACACACACACACACACACACCACACACACACCACACACACCACACACACCACACACACCACACACACACACCACACACACCACACACACCACACACACCACACACACCACACACACCACACACACACACACCACACACACCACACCACACACACTATATGACCTGCTCAAATGTTGGAGCAGACGAGCTGTTCAGACATAATGAAATCTTGTCAATTTTTTCATGTTTACCTGATTGATAACATTATATATTATGTTCTTGGCAGGCAGAGCTCATTGATGCTGCAGCCGGGGTTCATGTCAGGTTCCGACTAGGCGGAGTAAGTACAATATATTATTTTGCATCTCTAATGATATATGCATATATACAGTGTTCGACAAACCTATACATTTGCTCGCCCCGGGCGAGTGGATTTAACCCCCGGGCGAGTAAATATTGGCCCAAGCAGCACACGTTTGGTACTAGGTGGCGAGTAGATTTTTTTGTGTGGCGAGTAGGTTTTTTGGTGATTTGTCAACCACTGCATATATATATATGTCTGACTTCCTCACCTCATACCTCAATTACCTAGTCATACAATACAAACTAATAATAACATACTGTATGTAACAATAAATGGCTTACAACACATACCTAAGTGCTCAAAGTAGCACATTTCTCAGCACTAAAGAACTGACAGCGTAGGTGGGTAGCAGTACGTTTAAACTTGCTATTCATATTAAAGGTGCAGTCCCCTCTACTCATTTTTTTTTTTGTATCCCCAATATTAATACAGGGTGGGAACCGGGTGATGCCCTGGAGCCAAACTCTATTTTCAGTTCTGGGGGGTGTCCGGTTCCCACGATACTTACCGGTGAAGTTACCAATTTCCTTCCTGCGGGGAAAAAATGGCTGCCAAATCTTGGGCCAATAGGAAGCAGCAACATCATCGGTTGTGGCTTCTTATTGTTCGTTCATTTAGATCGCTTTAAAAACCACAAAGTAATACAGGTAACTTCACCAGGAAGTATCTCGGGAACCCGGAAAACAGCGCGGTTCCGATCCGGAGAACCACCTGGTTGCAGTCTTGTAACCTGGCGGTTGCTTAGGGTGGATTGCTCTTACGTATTGATAGGTTCATTCATAATTAAGTAATTGTTCTTTTGGAAGATAATCAAGGGTGACTTGTGAGAAATTCAGAATAATATTGCAAGTAGAAGAGCCAGGGCACTTAACATATGAGACAACATGTATTGCTTGGAAATTTCTCTAAATACACAATTCCCAACAAGCTCTGAGAAACCCCAACCATTACCACATAATAAATATATATATATATTGCAACTGTAAATTTACCCACCATAATCTTAATTATATATATATTGGTTGACAAATCACCAAAAAATCTACTCGCCACACAAAAAAATCTACTCGCCACCTAGTACCAAACGTGTGCTGCTTGGGCCAATATTTACTCGCCCGGGGGTTAAATCCACTCGCCCGGGGGGAGCAAATGTATAGGTTTGTCGAACACTGTATATATATATATATATATATACATATATACATACATACATACATACATATATATATACATATATACATATACGTGTCAAAAGGAGTGCTAGTGGGTGTGGCTAAATGTAAACAACAAAAAACAAACAAAGATGCCCAAAGCTACTTCCAATGTGACAAAAATACACAGTGCAATACCTACATATCTCTTGTAAAAGGGTAATTTCGTTTAACCCTTTGGCCAAAGCATCTTAAGCCTGCTGCCACTTACAAGGCATGACCGTAGCAGGTCCTAACACTAACCTGGGTTAAAATTCTTATTTACCTGCTACGGTCATGCCTTGTAAGTGGCAGCAGGCTTAAGATGCTTTGGCCAAAGGGTTAAACTAAATGACCCTTTTACAAGAGAGATATAGGTATTGCACTGTGTATTTTTGTCACATTGGAAGTAGCTTTGGGCATCTTTGTTTGTTTTTTGTTGGAAATTTCTCTACCAGTTTTTGTACTCAAATCATCATAATAACTTTATTTCATATAGTGCTTTCCTCCCAATGGGACTCGAAGCGCTTCACAATTACAGTAAAGTGCACAGTACGCAGCACATAGGAATTATACAGACATAATCCCTGACCAGATGAGTTGACACTCTGTTTTTGGGTGCCGGATATCATGATAACTACCTTTTTTCTTCAACTTTCAAACATTGTGCCAGAAGTTTAGGATAGTAAATAAGTCGTTTTAAACGTGACATTTTGTAAAACTTTTTTATTTTTAATGATATGAATCTTCTTGTGAATATATGCGCTTGCTTGTTTGTTTGACATGTGTAGAAACCCAATTCTTAGTGGAGCTCAACAGCAGTGATAACGTTTTCACATAATGAATGTATTTCCAGCTAATGAAACAACATGTCCTGGCTTCTTGGGGGCATAATCATTAAAGTGCGAGAATGGTCTTTTCAAGCAGTAAATGACAATATTACCCCGACAGTTATCTCGCCATATTCTTTAAAGATTATTCCAAGCAAGAGAAAGCGAGAGAGAGACCGTTCATAATAATATTACATCTTTTTAACTTTTATATTCTACTTGTGGCAATTTCCAGGACAAACGCGATTAGCGTACTTTTGTCCCAAAAACTGCATGCAAATTATTTTATTACATTATTTTAGTTGTTTAGGTATATTTTTGCATGGATAATTCATGAATATGGCGAAAATTCCCATTTTCAGACAAACTTGCATTGCTAATCTCGCAGTATAATGAATAGGCCTCTTTGTGTGGTGACCCATTTGGATTATGACGATTATGCACATATGATGCTGTGCCTTTATTAAGATTGTATTCAAAGATCGCAGATCCCTTCTTCTGTGACACATGAAGAAGATATTGAGACCTCATGAGCAGCGCCAATGTAAATTATCCAACTTGTTTCAGCACCTCAGAATAATTCAAATACCCCCTTTCTATTCGCAGATAAACTTCCCACCAAATATATATTACAAGCTTTTTACTCACAGACCTGTGGTAGACATGTGTGCCAATAGCCCCAAAGATTATACCAAGCAATCGGCGAAGCAGCTGCTGCCTACACAAATTCACAACCACGGTGCTATTCCTGAGCAGGACCACAGCAGCTGGTACACGCGTGTAGAGAATAATGGCTGGAGACTTCTGACAGAGAGGGTGAGTAAATGGAGACGAGAGTAATCATAAACTAAATAAAATAGCCTTTTTTTTCTATTCTTCTTTTCCTTCAAGCATAAATACATTTCATTAAGGAAACCTGTAAGAACCTTTTTATATCTACTCAGGTACTTGGCTATAGAGAGGCGAGGAGTCGCTTCATATGATGGTTGTTTATTATAGGCAGCAAGTCGATTTACAATTGGGCAATCAGCATTCGGTTACCTGGTGTAAACAGAGACCTGTCCTTTGGTCAGTGCATTGCAAAATGTGCACTACATAATACACATCACTTACTCTGTCCCACCCATCGTTATATATTTGTCAATTTCTCTTATGGGTTTTCTTGTCGAAACGGTACATTTTCACACTCCTCACATGTATACAGTATATAAATATCTAGCACTCAACACTTTTCTGTTTTCAAGCACTGAAATGTGGGAATGGTTTAAGATGCAGTTCCACTTAGGACTTAGTGGTGTGATGTTTCATGGGTCATAAAGTGCCTTAAAAACAACAACAAAAAAGTATTTTAAAATCATTTTTAAAAGTCTGAGAATGGCCCTTTGTTTTTGGTTATATAAGGACCTCTGAACGGGGCAGATTGCTTCTTATTTTGTTTCCTCCAGCACTGGAGGGGTTAAGCCTCGCTTAAATGCAATCAATTTTAGCTGACAAACATAGTATAAATATAAACAAAAAGAACACACTCCACAGCGCAATAAATCTGCTTTTGTTAGTAGCAAAAATATAGAACATGTATTTCATAGATTAAAAAATATATTTATTGCGCTATGGAGCGTGCAATCAACAATATATCTTTTTGTTTACACACACATACACCAAATGTTTTAATAGGTGTACACACAAATATTTTATGAGACTGCTTCAACATGTATTATCTAATTTAAAATAGTTTCTTCTTTTGTTATTTAATAACCCCTTCATCGGTTACAATTAAACGTTTGATACCTTTTAAAAAAATAAATCAGACAAGTATGAATCTTTATGAATAATTTTCCTTTGCTGTCTGAACATGGTAGTGCTATGATTTTCATTCTTGTTCCTGCCCCCTCCCCTAAGTGATGATCTGAGAAAAATGTGGCAGAGATGAAGTTAAACCCACCTAAACTACCATAGGTTAATCTGGTAAACATGTCACTAATGTCATTAGTTCAATTTTTACCTACAGTATGTTGGACTGCAGCGTTGTAGTCATATCTGAATGTATAATTATTTTGGTAGTGTCTAGTCTTTCTCTCGCATGAACCGTCGCCTCTATGTCCAGCTTGCAGTCCCTGCTAGGAAGTCGCACTATATTCATGATGGATAGTTCTTCACCTTTAAATCCCACAATTGTTGTGCCTTAAGCAGTATATCTAACTGCAGTCTTCTCCTGCACAAGTTGTTGGATCAAGCTAGTTAGAGACTCCCCGTAGGACCAAAGCGTTTATTAAAAATCTGTCAATCACCCAGTCAACCATTATTTTCAAATAATAATACGTTTGTTCGTAAGCATGCTGAGCAGAGATTTGGGAGGGAGGGGTTTGATTTACTCTGGCTACTTCCAAGTGTTTATTTGTATTGCTCTCTAATAAGGTCAGGGTTAGAGACCTATAATTGGCACACACTCCCCCATTCATGATTTTTGTGATCCAAAGAAGCCAAATCATTGTTACATTTTTTTTTTTTTTATTTATTTTTTTTAGGAAGGTCAATTAGATAGTTGTTTTCTTTACAAGATGAGGTTTTCTGTTTTGCTCACAGGAATTGTACTTTTTTCATTATCTGTATTATAATTAGGGATTCCGGTTTTAGGTTTTAACTGGGGGGGGGGGAGGAGGCACCACTGACAGATAATCTTGCACTTTCAGTTAAAACCAAATGCAAATACTGTACATGTTAATTTATTTAATTGTTAACACTAATAAACACAGATTTGTTAATAAAATGAAAACACCAAACTTTTTTTTTTTTTTTTTAAAGCTACCTATTTTATGAAGAGAAGAACTACGAAAACCTTAATCCCTATTTATAGTGAAATACATGAGGGGGGATTAGCCAGGTGGAGCTATTTGCAGTACTGCTCCACACTGCATGCGTTAGTGCCACCACGTGTGCTTTGTCTGTCTTTGAATGTTTTCTCAGATGGGCAGCAGCATAGATCAGACAGCAGCTGCAGAGGAGAAGATAACATTCCATCACTCCAGATTACAGAGGAGGCAGGATGTGGAAAAAAGACAGAAACAAAGAAAAATCGAATGGATGCAAAAGATGTAAGCGAGCTTATTGTGACGAGAATCCGTGCTGTTCTGCCAATTCTATAGGCTATTTGTAAAGTGTTATTTATTTATAAAATGTTTTACCAGGAAGTAATACATTGAGAGTTACCTCTTGTTTTCAAGTATGTCCTGGGCACAGAGTTTATTTTTACTATCTTTCTGCATGGTTTAATTGTTATCATGGACAAAACCATACAATATGTAAAGTTAAATATTTAATTTAGCATCATCCAAACATTTGAGCCATAATCTGTATGAAATACTCACTACATTTGAGGGTTGCAGCCATTTCTCTTTCCATAAGCTTTTACACTTTGTCCGGCCGGCGTTTCTCGGACTGGAGGTATCTCTGTGCTTCTTCATTGTTTTCGGGTTTGGTCGGCATGCCTTTTCGAACTTGAAATGCCTTTGTGCACATTTCAGTAAGTGGTATTCAGTGAGATCTTACATCTCTCAATGACACCTGAAAAATTCACTGCCCCCCCAATTCATAAAAGATACACTAAAGGCCATTTTAAAAAGGCAACAGTACACAGCTCTATTCTGAGTCAAGATAGCAGCTATTGAGCTCTGTATGCTGGTATATAACTCAGTCTTACCCATCTGAAGAGAGGTATCTAAAACCGTTACCAAAAAACATAATTCCTACCCAAATACAGCTTAACCCCGTTATAGCGCGACCCGGTATAACGCGAATTCGGTTATAACGCGGTTTTCACGTGGCTCCCGGTTTTTTGCACACTGCCACACTGCACACACTACCAGCACACACTACCAGCACACACTCTCACTGCACACTGCTCACAGCACACACTCTCACTGCACACTGCTCACAGCACACACTCTCACTGCACACACTCTCACTGCACACTGCTCACAGCACACACTCTCACTGCACACTGCACACACTCTCACTGCACACACTCTCACTGCACACTCTCTCACTGCACACTGCACACACTCCCAGCACACACTCTCACTGCACACACTGCGCACTGCACACACTCCCAGCACTCACTGCACAAACTCTCACTGCACACACTCCAGCACTCACTGCACACTGCTCACAGCACACACTCACTGCACACACTCTCACTGCATACTGCACACACTCCCGGCACTCACTCTCACTGCACACTGCACACACTCTCACAGCACACTCACACAGCACTCACAGCACACTCTCACAGCACACAGCACTCACAGCACACTCTCACAGCTCACAGCACACCGCACACTGCACACTGCACACACTCCCAGCACTCACTGCACACTGCTCACAGCACACACTCTCACTGCACACTGCACACACTCTCACTGCACACTGCACACACTCTCACTGCACACACTCTCACTGCACACACTCTCACTGCACACAGCACTCTCACAGCACACTCTCACAGCACACCCTCACAGCACACTCTCACAGCACACTACACTGCACAGCACACCACACCTCCCTCTCCCCCTCCCTACCTTTGGTGTCGGCTGCTGAGATCGGAGCGGAGCTGGCATCAGGAGGAGGGGGGGGGGGTGTCGGGAGGAGGGGGGGTGTCGGGAGGAGAGGGGGTGGTGTGGGTGCCGGTAGGGGGGGTGAGTGAGGAGCAGGCTGGGACTCGGAGGGCCGCGTGGGCTAGGCCCAAAACTGATTATGCTGCGGAGGGCCGGTAGGTGTGGGGGCCTCTGGGGGGGGGGGGAGGAAGTGGATACCGGTGGAGGGGGATGGATGCCGGTGGTGGGAGGTAAGGAGCAGGTTGCGGCTGGACTCGGAGGGCCATTGCTGGGGGACGTGTAGGGCTTCCGGACACCTTTTCCTTCCTTCCTTCCTTCCTTACCTCCTTACTCCCTCCCTCCCGATCAGGCGCACGGCGGCCATTTTTTTTTAAAAATTAGCGCGACCCCGGTTCTAGCGCGGTTGGATCGGGTGGCCCCCGAGGACTGCGTTATAACGGGGTTTAGCTGTATTTATAAATTCCTTGTTAATAGATGATATATTCTTACATTTATTACCCATATAGTAGCAAGAAGAAATATTCCTGAGAAAACGGCTTTAGGGAATATTAAGTAAGGGTCCATGAGATTAAGGAGCCGATTCTATATGTGTCGAAGTAGCCGATTGGATGATTTCTGTCCGAAATTCCCATGTGTTATACTGGGTAATTTGTCTGAAAACATTCCGATTGACCTCTTCGGCACATATAGAATCAGACCCCAATTTCCTTATCCACTGTGCTTCTGATTACAACTTTGAGCAGATACAGTAACTGTCTAATTTGTTCTACTTGATACGTATACAACAAAAGACAAAAACACCCAATGCTACATCCAGTGTGACAAAATACATAGTTAAATACTTCAGTGTTCGTATTCGCATGATTAAGGGTAATTTAGTTGAACACTTTGGCCAAAGTGTTATAAGCCTGCAGCCACGTCACGGCGTGACCAGTCTGCAGGTCCTAGCACTACCTGTGAGTATTCTCATTTACCTCTGCTGGAGGGAGAATGGCCTCAGTGGACCTGTCCTGCACAGGTACGTGGAAAAACCTGCTACTTAAAAAGTGGGGTGGGGTGAGCTTAAACCCTGGGAGGTGGGGCCACTAACCTCCAACCAACTGATACCAGTTGAAAATTGAAATGAATGAACACACAACCCCAGCAATCCCTAACCCCAAAACCCACCACATCATATATATATACTTGTGACAAAAGCAGTGCTAGTGAGTGTGTCCAAATGTATACAACAAAAGACAAAAATACCCAATGCTGGGATTGTTTACACAAAGTTCTATATATATATATACACTCTATAAAGAAATAATGTGTAATGATATGGTTGTAATTAGGACAGTTTTTTTTCTTTCAATGGCTTGTCAAATTCTCCAACGAACCAACCGTATATTATTTTTTGCATTCATGCGTAAGATCGAGTAGAACGAGTGTCAAGTGAAGTCCTTTTTAAAAGCCAGTGAAATGTCATAAAAACGGATTATTCATCAGAAGGGATGTCAGAACGGAAGTAAAAGATTTACGTATTAGCTGACGTCACGGCTTGTAAATACTGAGGCTTCAAAGTCATGGAATTCACCAGGCAATGATTCCATATAATGTACGTGAAACATAATAAACTATTGCTTGTAGCTCTCCTCATGTAGTCCTTGATCACACTCACCATTGTTATGAACTTTAACCGTTTCAGAGGGGCCAGCCACACACTGCGTAAAGCAAGGACAGGGCAGCTTCAGAGCCGTGCGTTGTTGGCCCATCGGGAAGTCAGAGGATGAAGTTCAGTTTGTGCTAGTCAGGTCAGAACCTGTATAATTGTGTATAGCGCTCACAATACAATGGCTGCTAAAGATGCAAATCGGTGATTCCAGCTTAAAAAGTATTTATTTTTGTATTCTCCTTTTAACACTACTTTTCCTGCTTCCAGGAGGGATTATTTCATTGTTTGTAGCGCTAGATGTCCGTATTATTTGGTTAAGGTTAATAAGGGTTATTTGCCAACGTCTCCTGCCTGAAAGCCTGGAGAAAAACTTCCATCGCTTTCAATAGGATTCATTTTCTTTGATGAACATTGAGTTTTTTGCACTGGTTTCGCCTTACTTTACCGCCAGGAGACATAGTGTGTAGTTAAATTACTGATATAAAAAAAAAATAGAAAGGTAAATTAGTTAACTTTTTCCCCCAGGGATTTTTTTGCAACTTTAATGGTACCTAGTCATAGTGCTTTGCACTAACATGTTTCTATGGAAGATGTGTCAATAGCCCCACCTGCTGTACAATATCACTCCTGCCTAGAGATGTGCGAACCTGCCGACATTTGCTCCGCCAGGTTCGATCACACTTTCCAAATACCGGTAGTTGTAAAAAACCTTCAAAAATGTCTTTCAAACTTTTGACAACAAAAGTTCTAATTGTACAAATTGTTCAAAATGAGCTGTTTTGCTTTTTAAAAGCAACTGAGTAGCAGTCCCACGACTTAGATATATATCGTTTTATAGTAAAGGAGTCAGGGCACACAATAACAGTAATAACTCCAAAAATTGGAGCGAGTGTTTCTGCCAACGTACTAAACTGTACTATGTAGAAGGGTCAAAGAAAGCAGGCACACCAAAAGGTATAATAAATGTCTTTACTAGCTAAACGTTTCGGCTTCCCAATGCTCTTGAGAAAGGCTCCATTGGGAAACCGAAACACAGATAGACAAAAAATCTAAAGGCGCGTTCATGATTAACCCCTTCGGCGCAGACTAGCGCAAGTCCTGCATTGGGCTGCTATCCCGCTGGGATGCGGGGTGGGGGCTTGTTGTGCTCTGAGTAGCATGACAACCTCATAGAGGAGTGGAATGAAGGGCCTCCCCTTTAAATCTTTGGGCGTGTCACACCGCTCTGAACCCCACGATATCCCTGGGGTCTAGTAGTATTTCCCTTCAGTTACGAAAGGCAGCCAAAGAATAGAGATGGGGCTCAGATCTGTACATAAAATGGCATTATTTTGAGTAAAATGTATGAAATACCTGACCAGAAGACAATAAACCACAGGTTAAGTATACACCATGCAGAACCGGCTGAGAATAAAATATTGCATTTGTCCGGGTTGTTTACAATAATATAATCATTATTGGGTCTTGACAATGTCCGCGTGAAATACTCCAAAATGTCTTCAGCGCTAGAGATTACAAACACCGCCAGCACTGAAAGGGTCAAATGAATAGGAGACTATAAATTGAGTTCCCCGAATTCTTGTTTGGAATCATATGTGCCAGTTTGAATAAATAATGTTTGGGGACCTATGGAAGACTTGCACATTCACACTGACGTCACTTACCTTTATTGTACCTTAAATGATGGGGGGATTTGGACACTATTTCCCCACCACCGCCCTTTTGCATCTGGTTTGTCTGTTAGGTGAAACATTCCTGGTTTGCTTCTTACATTTGCTCAGGTATTATGAAGGGAGGCTGCACGCTCAGACTACAGACCCAAACACTGCAATCCTAGTTCGGCGAGCCACGCAGGGAGTGATGCAGCTGGTTGAGCAGCGTGGAGCAGACGCTCTGGTGGACTGGGAGCTGGATGAACTGCTCTCCTGGACAAACGCACTCAACTATGAAGAGTAAATATATTGATGGTTCACTAGCATAAAATACACATTCTTTCTTTCCAGATGCTGGAAGCAATTTATTTTATGGCTAGCAACAAAAAGGAATGCGAGGCAGTGCGGCAGCAGGATTATAATCCGGGGAGATAGTGTGGTGGTAATAAACAACATCTACACACACACAAGCTTGTTAGCAGCTGACAAACATTATGAGGACATCTTGTTTACATTGTGCAAGACTGTGCCTTATTACGTTTTGTTGCTGAAAAATTGTGTTAATTGAAACCACATCCGTGCTGGAGAATCTCGCTAAGGTGTTTCAGTTCTGTGCCGCACTGTTCACCCCCCGGCAGTGAGGGTCTAAAAATCAATCATAATATTTTCTTCTTATATTGCACTGACAGATTATGCAGCGCTATTCCGGAGGCCCCACTGCACGCGCCTGCACGCCCGCCTTGCGACCTGGCGGCGCGTGCCGAGCGCTATACTGCGGTCTGCAGGTGCCGTTCTGAGGCGCGGGGGTGGGGGCGTGGCCAAAATGGGCTGTGTGGGCGTGGCCATAACGAGGGTGCGGGGCCACAATGACGGCCAAAAAAAAAAAACCCCTGCACAAACACACCTCAGCAGACTTCTTCCCCCCCCCCCACCTCTCGGTCCCGCTCCCCCGCCTCTCTGATTGTCTCCCTGCCACGCCACGTGACGCGTCGCCGTTCGGGATCACAAACTGGCTGTAGCCCCTGCCGGCTGACGCGTTGCAGTGAGTCTGGGAGCGCAGAGGGACTGGGGACAGCCAGGGAGCAGGTAAGGGGCTGGTGAGAGGCGCGCGCACACGCCGCTGGCTGCACTGGGGTCCTAGCCTAACAGTTTTTGCAGGCACAAGAAGTACCTGTGCTGAAACTCGAGCAATTGTTGGTGCACGAGGCACATGGAGATAGAGTC
The DNA here is from genome assembly GCF_040206685.1 of Ascaphus truei. Classification (NCBI taxonomy): domain Eukaryota; kingdom Metazoa; phylum Chordata; class Amphibia; order Anura; family Ascaphidae; genus Ascaphus; species Ascaphus truei. The sequence continues at coordinate 381,643,093 of NC_134485.1, forward strand.
ATTTTCCCAAGGTCACACGGAGAGCTGACACTGTGTTTCAAACCAGGATCACCTCCTTCCTTCAAAGGCAGCAACTTTACTACCAAGCGTTATTTACCCACAAGCCCAAAGTTAACCATTTAGACGCAATAGTTTTTTCTAATTAGTAAATCGATGTATTAATCTTAGAAAGCTGAAACATGAGTCGATGCAAATAGCGCAAAACAGAGCACTTAAAAAGAGTGCACTCAAAAAGAAGCATCATTAAGAAAGTTTAATGAACGTCACACTTATAGTGTAGCTGCTCAACCATTGGGCCCAGCGTGACCTTCCTCAGGAGTCTGTGGGGGCTGAAACATTGAGCGTATCATTATCATTGAACTTACTTTTGCCTCTTGAGTGCTGGTCTCTATACACTTTCTTTGGGCTACGAGTATAGCTTATTTGGACCATGCACTTGTCTATTAGGGTAATTTTTTTTTTTTATCTCCTAATGCCATTTGTAATGTTCGAGCATCCTTTGGTTGCTACAGCAACTATTTAGAAAGTAATATCCACTTCCTTTTTTGACACAGGCTGACACTACCTTTTTGAGATCTGCCTTTTGGCAACAAAGTATCACAAATCTGTTGCTGTTCCAAACAGCAGACTGTCAGTTGCTCTGAAAGCTGTACCAATAATGTGTTATACATAGTAATATAATGTTACATATCAGCTGCAGCATTTCACATACTGCAGCACAGTTAGAAGGCAGCCATTTAGTTAGGCCCACAATCAGGATTTTTACTGATTTGTAACACGAGCACCAAACAATTGCCAGCTTAGGCGAGAATGTAGAATTATACATTGTCACATGCTTTACATAAAAGGGGGGAAAGTGGTATTGCTGCTATAAGGTATTTGTTCCACCTTCTTTTTCATTTCTTTTTTTTACTAAGGCATGAGAACATAAATCATGTTTCGGAGAATCAGGTGGGAGACAACTGATGAGCAATATAAATCATTTTAGAGTCCATTTCTTTAAAATAAGCACTTTAAATGTAGATATACAATAGCAGAAAGCAATACTCAAAACTGTTTTTAACATTGCCTTCTTTATATATATATATAAAATTATATATTATATAAAACATACTCTGACTTGTACAGCGCCCTGGAGTCGCCAACAACATGGGATAGAAAAACATGGCAGAGGCAGGACTATTTCTTGACCACATTGTATTCTCAGTAGCTTGATGTGTTGCAAAGCGATGACAACTAGAAGTGGTCTGATACACATGACTGCATTATCGGGTCACAGAATCTGTGATTCATTGAAAAAACATTTATTAACATAAGGAATGCTTTGCTATGAAGACTACTCTTGCTTTATGATATCATTTTGAAACACATCTTATACAAAGGGGATTACATATTTAATAAATTGTACATAATTCACCATCTTGCAGAAATTATCACATAAATATGATTACTTTTTAGATTCCCCCACTTCACAGGGTATTACTCTCAAGTTGTGTCGTCTGCTTCATCAAGAAACTTGTACAGTCAAGTTTATTTATAGGAAGAACAGACCCATCAATTCATTCAGGAATAACTTGCGTACGATTAGGGCTATAACATGGTTAGGAATATGCTGTATTACTGTCTAACAGAGCAAGGTTTGCACATGGAGATCCTGACCTACATTTCTGTACTTCTCTGCTTTGCAGGCTCTGTATGTTTAATAATGAGTACAGCACTTTGGGAGGACGGACTACATAGAATCACTCAAGTAATCGATTTACTTATTTGGTACACATGTATTATCAAACTTTTCTGACTGTCTATTTACTCTTCAGGTACATTGGCTGTTGGAAGGCAATTGGAACCAGTAAATCATCCTCTGCATTCAAAGGTATGAACTATATATTATATGTGTATACTGATATGTCTGCCACTGAATAAAGAAAAACACATGAAATCGCAGTAATGTCACCATGTTACCCTTTTAAGGCTATGATATTGTGTCCCTTTGAATAATTTGGAAAATTAGATGGGGCAAAACTGCAGCAAAAACTGAACGAAATGTATTCAAGCATACGATCCAATAGCTTCCTTTGGGACCCTTTTCCTTGATAAATCGGGTGCAGTTTTTTTTTGCTCCAGTTTGACAGCCGAGATATTTCATCCCATCCCCCAACCCCCCACCAGCTTTGGTTAAAAAAGCAAAATCTGCAAGGGATTGTGTTTGTGATGCGAACATGATTAAACTCTGCCACACTGGGTAATACAGTAGGCGTATCCTGTTTATTACACTACAGAACAGTTTGCTTATCTCCCAGTATGTCAGTTTTTTTTGCTGTGTGCACACAGATGACCAATTCGGTACCAGTTGCTAAGTAATCAAAGTTCTTTGGAGTAATTGGAATGTTTCTATTTCAACATTTCATATTCTTTCTTGAAATGTGTTTCTAACAGTATGATTAATCCACTGTGCATGCTTTTAATCCCTGATAGCCCCAATTCACTTCCTTATCTCTTCCCCCTCCCCTCCATTGATTTTCATCAATTCCTGCTATTCATTTTCTCATTGTATTGGTATTGTCAGTGACATCAATTAACCTGAGCACTGCTGTAACCAGGGATTACTTTTCTGCTGGGTGATAAGACTGAACAAATCCATAGTAGGAAAGAAGAAACAGTGTGCCGTTCCATTGCTCTGTACGGGGTACACTAGTACGGCAAGGTTCAGCATTGTTCTCATCGCGAGGGGGAAAGTGGCATTATAAACGGTAATGGAGAATGTCTGAAGCACATCTTCCCATTAAGTGTTATTTGTATTACCCTATTTCCTCGATTCTAAGACGCACCTTTTTTAGGATTTTCCCATGTCTGAAATCGGGGTGCGTCTTGGAATCGATGTATTAAAAAAAATAAAAAGTGTCTGCAGTACTAACCCCCTCTTTTCACTTATGTTTCAGGAGAGATCCCATGTCAGCAGAGGATGAAGATGGACAGCGAACGGCAGTGCGGCAGGTGTGGGGCGGCGACGGCAGGACAGGTCCCAAGTCTGCAGGTGAATGGCGATAAGAAGACAGCATGGGGCGGCGGCAGGAGATCATAATAGCAGGAGAGCTGAGCAGGAGCAAAGCGGCGTAGGGGAACGGCTTGGGAGGTGCCCACTGTAACACCGGAAGTTGACCGGTGTCTAACATTCGATTAGTGTGCACCTCCCAAGCCGTTCCCCTATGATGCCGCCGCCTCCTGCTCAGCTCTCCTGCTATTATGATCTCCTGCCGCCGCACACTGTTTCTTATCTTGATTCACCTGCAGACTTGGGACCTGTCCTGCCGCCGCCACACTCCCGCCCGCTGTCCATCTTCAACCATCCGCCGCCCGCTTCATCCTCCGCTGATATGGGACCTCTCCTGAAACATGGTAAGTGAAAAAGACATTTTCCTCGATTGTAAGGGCCAAATCGATGGTGCGTCTTACAATCGAGGAAATACAGTACTTGTTATTTATATGATTCCACTATGTAAATTAATGGCGCCTGGAATGCATACACCAAGCAGAGTTGCCATTAGGGTGTTGAGATGCTGGTTCATGGACCGTGAGACCATACTAGGAGAGGCCAACTCCAGTCTTCAAGGGCCACCAACACGTCAGGTTTTAAGGATCTCCTTGCTTCAGCACACGTGGTCATTATCCACTGATTTGAGCCACCTGTGCTGAAGCAACGATATCCTTAACCTGACTTGTTGGCCACTCCTGGACTCTTCCCTCCTAGGACCAAAGGGAACTCGCGCCCGTGGCATGTTTAATAGGTACATTGTAAAAATGTGCATGTCTACGTATTTTTAAAGAATCTTTATGTCTCCATAGTAGCTAATTGATCTGTAGAGGTTTTCAGATCTTTACCGAGTGTCTTGTTCCTGACAAAAATTGTTATATGTGCAGAGATATTGTTGGGCTAACGATTGCAGCATAACTACTTTAATGAGTGAATGGTAAAGAATAAATAATTACCAGATAGCATAAAGTTAAACTGATCTGAAGAAATGTTTTGCTTCTTGTGGAAAAAAAAAAAAAAGCTGCAGACCAAGCAATATTCTACGTGTTTTTTTTATTTATTTTTTATAAATCAGTTCTGTACTGAGAAAATACTTGTAGCATTTAAAAAAAAAAAAACACCCTGAAAGACATTGTATTATAATGTAACGAGCATTTTTTGTTTCTATAGCAACCATTTACAAAGTCACATCCCCTTCCTCTTTTGAAACAGGCTCTGGTACACCCCTTTTTGAGCCCTGCCCTCTTTCTAGCAGTGCGCCAATTGTATCTATTGATTGCCTGGTCACATGATCTTCCCCACAGAAACTTTGTATCTGTTGTCCTCTTCTGCCTCACTGACAGCCATTTAGTGAACCCCCGAGCCAATCTTCACCGATCGGGTAACACGAGAACGGATCGATCGGCAACTTCGCTAATTACTTATCATTGCGTGGATTGTATTGATGCACATATTAAAGGGGGGAAAAACGAGGAAAAAAAGACGGCAGGTTGGACTGCTGCTTGAAACCGTGTATTTAATTATCATACGAATATTTACAGGCCTACTTGTAATGGGATTGTCACACTCACATGGTAGTATCCCATGCTATTTTTAGTGCCTCTTCTGTAGATATGCCGGCTCTTGTCCTGTGTTGGCTGTGTGCTCACACCTGCATATAAAAAGACCGCGAGTATATTTGGGACAGCAGCACAGTGCTAAATACTTGCTCTGTATTACTTTTTAGAACATTATAAGAATCCTTACAGTAGGGATTCATTTTTTTTTAATGGTAAGTGCTGTGTAAGCTAAATAAACAAAATGTAATGTTATACTTTTTATTTAATGTCCATTTCTGAACACTATGATGATCAGTTTAAAAAAATTAATATATATATATATATATATATATATATACTTGTTGATTAAATTATACCAATTGGCACTTTGGTTTATTATCCAGTTCTGCAGAAGTTTGTCTTTTTTTTTTTTTTTTAAAAAGCCACATGACAATACCTATGCCTGACCCCTCCTTGTATCCGCTCCTGCAGGATCCGCTTTCATTGCATCAGAGTACGATCCCTATGAATTGACACACATATCTCACCTTGGCAGTCAGGAGTTCCCAGACATCACTGATCAGGAAATGGAGTAAAGTTGACAGGTTGCAGGACTGCCCAAAAATGAAAAGCCAGATCATTAATATTAAGCTGCAAATACTTATAAGTATTAAAATGCAGCCTGGCAGCAGGTAACTGCTGTAATACATTTGTACCTGAAAACATTTAGTAAGTTTAAGAAATGTTACGTGTGAATAAAAATGTCCTACAAATCTCTTGTATAGAAAGACATTGAATAATACATCGGTTTGTGATAGCATTTAACTGCATTTCTGACCTGAGCGGCTCAGCTCCTGAAAGCTGTAACATCTCCTTAGCGTGTTATAAAGTTATCACAAACCACAGATTCCTACGCAATTTATTGGACCAATGCAGCTTCTAGATTATCTCGTAATAAATCTATATTGACTCATAGCTTAAAAATAAATATTTGCTGATCTAATTAGGCATTCAGGTCTTCATCAGTGGTTGTGCGAGTAAAAAGTGAGACGTGCCAACTGCTGTGTGACCTAGTGGTCGACAAATCAGAATAAATATACCACCTCAGTTAATTTCTAATGTTTATAATCTAGATATAAAATAGATGATCCAAGGCACTACGGATTTTCAAAAGATTTATTGCGTCCAAACAGCACGACGTTTCGACCTTCTCAGTGAGGCACTGGAGAAAGACCTCTGAGAAGGTCGAAACGTCGTGCTGTTTGGACGCAATAAATCTTTTGAAAATCCGTAGTGCCTGGGATCATCTATCTTATCTCTATGCTCAGGATTTCTTTAGACAGGTTATCCCTGAACCAGGAGCACCGGCACAAAATTGCAAGTCTCTTGCCCCTGTTTGATTTCTATTTGGTGTGCAGCACTGTAATCATTAATGTTTATATCTATCATATCACACCAGTATGTGCCATAGCGGCTACTTAGAAGCATTAACAATGAGTTATTACCTTTTTCTTTATTAGGTCCATAGTTATGGATTAAGTTACCACTGAGTCTGTCTCAAATTAACGTTACAGGCTTCTCTTTCTATCCAATTCTGAAAGGTGAGCTGGAATCAGATTGATATCTATGCTGCATTAAAAATGCTATTGCAAGACATTTCCCTGAATTATTACATTCATTACTTCAGTATTTTTGTAATATTTGTAAGGTGTGACATATCAAGTTTACTAAATATGGTGCAGTGTTAAGTCGGTCACTCGTTTTATATTTCAAGACGACACAGGGCAAGGGTAATTGTGACAGTACTCAATAAATCTACATGGTTTTGAAATGTATATAATGGGAGTGGCTAACATTAATACTTGATCTCCCAGTTGTCGTCTTTTGCTGCCATCTTCATCCCAGCAGCCAGCCGAATCCCTGAATTAAGTCCTGAGCACCAGTGCTGTGACCTAGTCAGAGCCAGGTAAAAAGTACCTCTTGAGTTTAAAAAGAGCAACCGAACTTTCCAATTCATCAACCTGCCATTCATTTACTATAACCAGGCACAGAATTACCTTTGCCTGAACATTTTATATGTGGTGTGCACAGCAGGATTTTGAAGAACTGTCAACTTCTTCTCACTTGTTAATACAACATAGCAGCCTGCAAGCAGCATGTACAAAAGGGAGTTGCAGAGAGATTATTTCCTGTGTGTTTGCCACTACATAAGAGAACACCAACGCCCACAAAATACTTGTATTGCTAAAATCATGGCACCAATCTGTTAAGAAAAGAAACGAGATTGCTGAAGTGTGAAGATGACACTTTTCCATAACTAGTTAACCAAGTACTGTTAACAGTGAAAGAAAATGTCGTTGTTGTAGAGATAAGTCATTATCGACATTATTTAATTACGGAGGAAAAGGCGATTACATTTTATTTTTGACAGGAAAAACTCATTACTGAGCCTATTTTCACCAATAAGGGTAAAAAATGCAATTAGAGGTTAAACGCATTAACAACGCTGTGTTATAACTTGTACAGACATCAAATATAATGCATTGTGCATTGGTTATACACGATGAAACAAATGTCTTCTACATTTCTGTATTTTCCATATCAGATGTGTGCCCTGGAACTGAACCAAATAAAGTAAAATTATGGGTTCAGCACTGAATTTGAAAACCTATTTAAAATTTATTAAGGAAGGAGTGGGCTTCTCTGCTCCTCTACATCTGCCGTTGACAGTGCTAAATACAGCAGGTGCTAAAACCTTCCTCCAGAAACCTGTCATCCCATTATGCGAGGAAATAAACAGCACATACTGCAGATGTGATCTGTAGACGGTATTTAGCTTTATTAGCAAAACATATATACACAATCTAAACATGTCTTTCCGAAATGTATTTAACACATTTATTTTCTAACAATTAAAAAGAACACAACATATTGGCATGTTTGAAAATGAAATGAATAACCTGAACGTTTAATTTTGTGAAATAAAAACAGGGCTACCAATATCAAGGTGACTCCTACACAATGCCTAACATTTATTTTTCAGTTTACTTAAATATATCAAGATGAAACAATGCTTATTTGGACCAGTCTTGCTCTGTACCAATTTGTGAAGCACATTTGAGTTATAATCCAGCACATTCTGCCTCATTTGGGTTACTTTAAACACATTCCTCAAATATAAATATACCACAAATTACATTCATAAACAGGTGCAGAGTAACAAAAATAATGACCCCACTGGTATAAACAGAATTGTCACATGTATGAAACATGTCAGCTGAATATTTTGTGCTTAATCACATGGTCCAGTCTTTGCTTACGTAAAATAATTCAGATATGTAGTGTTGAGCCACTGTATAAACAATGACCTATTTGCAATGGAGTGACTCTAATCCTGTTTTACCTGAGGTCTGTGAGGACGGTTTACACAATGGATCAAGTAATTGTCATAATCAGAAGCAATGTATTAGTCCATACATATATTTAATAAAATTATAGCTTGTTGTAAAAAAATGTTGTCTATACATACATTTTCTTTTGAACATTATTTGAACAGGTCATTTAAGGAGCATCTGAATCGAATGTTAAAATACACTTTATTTTTTACTTTTGTCTAAAAAATAAAGTAAAAAAAAACAAACAAACCATTTGTAGATATCTCCTTCCCTAGCTTTGCAAGTAACTAAACACTCATCATGGGGCAGATCTAAAACGTGTAATTGAAGATGGTGGGTTCCTCTGGTGGTTATTAACAGTTTTTATTTTATTTTGATAGATTTATACAGTGTGGAAGAGGTGCTACAAATATTTCAGTACCAAGTGTCTAAAAAGAATGAGAAAAAAATATTTTGTTCTAGATTCCCATATGTTTAACATACATATTGAAAGAGGTGTCTTTGATTGTGTTTCCACAATTACTAAAGACACAGTTACACAACGCCACAGAACCATTGCATCATTGAAACTGGTTGCAGAAAATAATTTGGGCTGACATGCTTTCTTATTACTACCAATATTTTATTTTTCCCCGACAGGCATTTACTGCTCTGTAGCAATGATTCAAGCCATGCTCATTAGTTTCTGCACTTTTGTTGGATATATGTGGGTGGTGTGTTATTGAGTAACCATTACATCAACTCTTTGGCCTTGGGGTTGCACGGGGAAACAGGACAGCGTGGCAGAAAGTACAAACTCTGAATAGAAATCAAATTACTTTTACAGATTTACAACCCCCTAAGCACCGTTTAGTACTGCAATGTGCTTGGTAGTCCCTTTTAGAAAGATGCATTATTATATTTGGGAAATTTTAGCTCATTTAACAATTCAACTCGCTCTGCAGAGACAACTGTGCATTCTCGCCCCTAACTTTACACCCATGGCTTCCAGCCAGGGAACAGCTTGCTGAGGTTCTTTGGGTCCATGGCCTGCTGAATGAGCAGGTTCACCTGTCCGCCCACGTTCAGCACCGTTCCCTCTTCTACTCCTTTCAACTTCTCCTGGAGACGCAGAAGAACACGCTCCGCCACTTTATTAAAGCTCTGAATGTCATTGCTGAGGGGGGGAAAAAAGAAAAAAAAAGAAAGGCTTATTACAGGGGTGGCCAACTCTAGTCCTCAATGGCCACCAGCAGGCCAGGTTTTAAGGATAGCCTTGCTTCTGCCCAGGTGGCTCAATCCTATGCTGAAGCAGGGATAGCCTTAAAATCTGGCCTGTTGGTGGCCCTTGAGGACTGTCAATGGCCACCCCATGTTTATTATAACGTCAGATAAAGAGAGGATCAAGCCATTATCCATTAAATCCGGCAATGCTGTAATGTCAAATAAGGCCGTGCTGCCACTGGCATTTTGAATGACATCTACATTTCAGCTGCAGCCAAACGAAGAAGTGGTGCACTGAGGTAACCACACGCAGCTCTAACAATAATCGACTATTTTATTGAAAAAAGGGAACAAACATCACGAAGCTAGGAACCTCTGACGCGTTTCATCCCGCAAGGGACTTTGTCAAAGAGTGAGTGGTGAACTTTCTCCTGCACCTCTATATACCACCAGCCCGACTGTGGTAGGTTAATAATAAATTGGATAAGGACGGCAACTCCTATATGCAGCTGCAAGTTAATTAATGAGATTGCCGTTCCATCTATACAAGCATAGTGGTGTATAAAAGGGGAGAAAGAGATAACAACATACAAGTGTATACATAGTACATATAACAACAAATAATGATAAACAACTTATTGCAAAACTACTGAAAAATAGTGGCAAGAGATAATATAAAACCAACATACAAGCAACATGAATAAAAACAAGGAATGGATTAGAATATAGAAATAATATTTAAATAAACTAATCAAATAGATAAGACAGGATAAAAAATAATAAAGAATCAACAAATATTGAAAAAAAAATATTATAATCAACAAATATTAAAAAGTATTATAATCACTAAATATAATGAAATAATAATATAATATATCATAAATATAAATATCAAAGTATACATAATATTCCATATGGTGAACAGCAGCATGTATCTATAATAAACTCTATATCAATACAAAAGCAGAGAAAAGCAGAAAGAAGCCATTACTTAAACATACTTCATTAGTCAAACTAAAAAATGCTTAAGCTCCCAATCTGTGTTTATACCATTGGGATGCAATGTATTCATGATATAGATCCAGTGCATCTCTCTTTTATTTAATAAATTTAACCTATCACCACCTCTAGGATGACATGGGACATGTTCAATGCCAATAAACGAGAAGTTAGATATATCACCATGAGGGCAGGTAGAGAAATGATGAGAGACTGGATGTTTATCATCCTTCTTTTTAATAAGACGTATATGTTCCATAATACGTGACCGTAAAGGTCTCGTAGTACGTCCCACATATTTTTTATGGCATCCACATTGTAATACATATATAACAAATGATGTATAGCAATTGATAAAACTAGTAATGTAATGATGAGATTTATATGATTTGAAAGATTTTGTAGATTTAGAATATTGACAAATGGAACACCTTCCACAGGTAAAAAACCCTTTAGGAATCCCACGTATCTCTCTGTAATTATCATTGGATCTAAACATACTGGGTGAAAGATGACCAGCTAGAGACCTTCCTTTTCTGAATACATTTCAGCTGCAGACAAATATAACTACTTGCTATGCAGTAAGTAACTGTTTAAATAAACAAATTCACCGCACCAGGTGTTTCGGTTGCATTCTGGGTCATCGCCGCCGAGGGTGGAGTTGAGATCGGCTTCGTCCTGCTGCAGGTAAAGTGCTTTGAGAGGATTCATTGTCCAGTCAAACAGAGGGTCATAGAGCAGGACCTGCATAGTAAACCGCACACGTTATACATATAACACTGGGCTGCCAGGGAGTGTCTGCAGATCATTATATGAACCACTTTACACCGAGTTTGAGAGCACTGTTTTAGGTGTAAATATAACAAACCGTATGTATATACTCAGCTGGAAACATTTATTCCATACAATCAATCATTTTTATGCCCCAAAGGACCACCATAGGGTTACTCACACAAACACTCACTGCATGCAGTACAAATTACTTTGCGGATATTACGTTTTGTTATTGATAAACGGAATATATGAAAGTACTGTATTCTTAGTTTTCAGCATGCTTGCAACAGGATTGTTTAATCATTTCGGTGCATGAATAATTACCTCAACAATGGTCAGCAACGCTTCCTGAGAATTTCTCATTACCTCCATCGTTTTCTCACAGCATCTGAGGAAAATAAGACAAGAGAGATTGGTTTCCCATAAATATTTTTTACATTCCCTTGTAATCTGGTAGAGGAAATGACAACATCCATTATGAATATTTATTTCTATACTTAATGAATATGTACGCTAATCACCCGCATAGACTCCGTTCGATATTCACTGTCCTGCCAGCAAGAATGAACCCTTCTGCTCCCTGACGGGCCAGCAACATATCAGAGGGGCCCAGATATGTTGCTGGCACCTCTGGCAGCGAAAAAGGATTAATTTGTTTCCCTATTATGAGAAACACATTTTAAAGTCGTATTGAAAATTCTCCACATGCACCTGTATTTTTTTTTCTATTAATACCAAAAATAAATGAGTAATAAAGATTTATAAATTATTAAAATAATAAAAATCTAAGCCGTGAAAGACAATGCGTGCACTTGTGATGCCACTCAAAGGCAATGGCTGTGTGACATTTTTCATTCAATCGTCTATCATTATAATCTATAAATTATTTGAGGTTCATGCTGCACGGCCATGTAAACGTATTTAAAAAAAAATGGTTTAGTGCATCACTTAAAATACAGGAAAAATACAAAAATGGTGATACCTTCTGAAAACTCCCTCCACGCCAGTAATACCCATGCCATCCACAATATCTCTGGTTAATCTGAAAGGAACCGTTTCCGGGGTGGGAAGTATTTTACCTTGCTCAAAAGCCACTCCTAACAAAGAGAGGTTTATTATTAGTATTGAAAAAGTACCTCCCTTCATAGAACAAAGAAAAGAAGTGACTAACCGTTTGTTTACCTAAATCGATGTGCACGAGTTCTGCGGTCTCCTCATCTATAAGAATATTCTGCACGTGTCTGTCTCCAAGCCCAACAATGTAACAGACTGGAAATAAAACAAAGCCATACACACGGAAACAGAAGTCAAACAAAAGTGTTGTGTTTGTTCCCAATATGAAAGGTAGTTAACACAACAAAGCTAGGTTACAGGTTGGTACCCATCTGTCTTAACAAATAGTGAAGGGGCATGCAACACTGGACTGTTATAAATACTATCAATTTATGGTAGCCAGTAAATTTCTAAAAACTAAAACTAAAACTGCACCCCCCCAAGTATTAACAATGTAGAGCGGCAAAACCCCACACATGTAATTTGGATTTCTAGCTTACCTGAGCCGTGCGATCCCGCAGAGCTGATCCATGGTTTCCTGACCTCCTGGGTTACAAGAGTTTTAACTTTTTTTAGTTTCTTTGAGAAAACAAAAAAAAAACCCCACAAACATGGCTGCCAGTGGCAAGGCTGACCCCACGCCCATTCTGTCTCGTCGTTCAGGTACCACAGATCAGCTCCGGGGGTACCACAAAATCAGCTTCGGGGCTCTCCCCGGTTCAGGTTGGTAACAAAAAAAAACAAACCTGCGACAAGCACAGATGGCTGCTTTAAATATATTGCACAGAGTTGCCGATCTATTTGGGCACGTAACAATAATAATAAAGAAATTTAAAAGTTGAAAATATCTAAATAAGAAAACAAATTACATTAATTCCCCCCTCTCCACCCCCCAAGGTCCACTGCTTTTTTCTGCCTTTAGCAATGACCTTCGCTGATGCTCATGTGCGCAGAGTGTTCAGTAATATAATAATGTGCAGCAGTTCCAGCCTCCCCGATCATGAAACAAAGTTCTGCAGTCTGAATTCTGTAAGAGGCCAATTAACAAGCATTGACTTTAATGCCATTCAACGTGGGATCATCCTGCAATACCCCGTATCGGAGCTTCGTGAACCTCCTCCATTGTCCTACACAAGCTAATGTGTGTAGGGTATGGCACAGGTCCCCTATAGTAACCTCCTTAACACTTTGTACACATCTATGTTGGTCTGTATGTTTATGTGACTGACATTCATCACATCATAAGATTTCTGCTGAACTGGGATACACACCCGTCCACTCCATACACAACCTGTGTTTTTCTAGGTCAAGGAAAGTTATCTATGGGCAGTATATTCCATCCCATACAAACAAGCACATACTTTCAGAGTCCTACGTTAGCAAATACTGTATCTGCAGTTTGCTTTCAAGCACTTAGTAAATAATAATTTATGGAAGGATTTACAGGTAATTTGAATCTGTGCAACAAGGTGGAACAGGGGGATAATGTAACATGCCCAGGTCAAGATATCAGCAGTGGGGTTCAAATGACATTCACTGCGGTGTTTAGCACTAGTCTATGGTGCTCTGTATTGGTTTCTGTTTCACACACAGTACCTGCCCCAGCTGTCTTGTGGTCCCCAAAATTAACAAAAAAAAGAAACTTGTAAGTTGTTCTTCTAGCAATCCTTTTGCTTCTGGAATGGTTTACATGAGTCTCAGGGCCTGTCATTTCAAGGAATTAAAAAATACAGATGCGTACTGCTGGAAAGCAGGTCTGTAATGATTTTTAAAAAAAATATATGTATGAATGTGAAAAAGGAATGCAAAACGTTCGTACCTATGGATGATGTGGCTACACTGCGTGTGTAAGCCAGGCGTTTCTCAAACCAAACCGCAGGATCCAAAAACTTTTCCATACAGAAGTAGCGGAACACTGGCGGGAAATTCTGACAAACGTCTAGAAATGTTTGGTACTTGTCTTCAAATCGGCCTCGCTGCGCATCCTTAAAACACAACACACCAGAGAAACTGCTGATTTGCAGGACACAGGGCAATATTGATCAGGGGTGGCTTTCTACACAAAAAAATCTTTTGCAAAACAGTCATTACAATAGTCATAAGCAGCACACGATAAGGAGCCCAAGCCTTCAATACAAATGAAGATTTAATGTGTGTTTTTTTTTTTAAAAGACATTCTTTTTAATCCAAGTTTTATCTTCAGTCATTACTTGATTCACTGGAAAAAAAAAACCTCTTATGTTTTTCTCCCCCTCCTTGTCCTCCCATTCTACCACAAAGTAATAGCGCTACGACTCCTACATAGACTGTACAACCATCAGCTGACTTAATCAGTACAATGCAGTATTTAATCAGGCTGGTTTTCTTAGTCCAACGTAGGATAAATGTGATGCATCCAAATTGGATAGAATTCCTCCACAATATGTGTAAATGATTCTGGATGACAATAGAAAGTCCATGAATAATATGGCAATTATCAGGCACGGGCTAAGTGTCTAGTGGGGTCCACTTGACCTAAAACAACTAAAACACCATAAGTACCCAGCCTAGTAACCAATATATAATGAACAAGAGCACTGGTAACCATATATATATATATATATATGTAGGGGCACTGCGGCCCTTTACCTTAGTGCTTGCAGGACTTCTAGACATCCAGGGCGTGCAGTCCATCCAGGTGAGTAAACAGCAAGAAGAAAGGTGATGATGAGTAGCACAGCCACGGTTTTCCAACTCCCAATGGGACCGGAAGATATAGAACAAAAGTGAACACTCCAATGTAGCAACAGGTCAGGTTTATTGCAGGATGGTGCAGCAACAGGACAACACGAACGCACCTACGCGTTTCGTGCACTAGGCAAAGTGCCTAGTGCACGAAACGCGTAGGTGCGTTCGTGTTGTCCTGTTGCTGCACCATCCTGCAATAAACCTGACCTGTTGCTACATTGGAGTGTTCACTTTTGTTCTATATCTTCCGGTCCCATTGGGAGTTGGAAAACCGTGGCTGTGCTACTCATCATCACCTTTCTTCTTGTGGTTTTCTTAGTCCAATGTTAGATTATTAACAGCAAAATGTGATACACTGCCCTCAGCATGTTCCAGATCGCCACCCCTACAAATGGCGATCACAGAACATTTTTATACACCTTTTTGATGTACAGTAGCCTATTAAACTAAATATTTGTAAGCAGTGTACTGTACATTGATTCTAGTCTTTCATTTCTATGCTGTGGAGACATGTTACCCAGGCTTCTGCATACTGTTACGCGGCTTTTGTTTCCTTACACAAACGGGAGATAGGAATTATATTTACCTAAGAATTCCTTCTAAAGAACTTTTTTATATTCCAAATATAAAAGATTATAAAATATAAGTCCTGGGCCTACATCATCTCCCACTCCAAATGTGTCTTGGTTGGTACGTTACAATGGAGAAGTAATTACATGTAACAGTGTTAAATATAGAGCCTTGTAACCGTGTTTATTTACACCAAGGTGGGATTCATATCGACATTTTCATCAGAATATTTGGGGACTGCTTTTTAAAACAAAACACAAACTTACTCAACTATATAAAAAAAAAGTGGATAGTTAAGTAATATTGTGAATTACAACAACCTGCCCTTATCTCTTTTTTTTAAATTAACAAATGAATGCAACCATTTTCTCTCCCTTATTAAATCTCTAAATGGTGCAGGACTAAACATCCCTCTTCAGATTAATGCATCGCTAGTCCCTCCAGTGTTTATAAGCTTTAACATAGCAGATTATCGGATAATGAGGCAGATGATCTGTTAATGAGACATGATATCGGGTGGATGGCGAGTTGTTTGCCAATAACATGAGACTCACCATCATTTTCTTCTGGCACTGTAAACTGCTGTAATCATTTGGCCGGTAGCGTATGTGAGCTCCTTCTTCTGCATTGACAAGGAATTCACCAATAGGAACTGTCCCCGTGCACCACTCCAGAACGCCACTCCTCTGGGATAGGGGCACAACCTGTGAGGGGGACCGGCCCATGAGAAAGCGGCATACAGTAGCACTAACATGACTTGGGCCTGGAAGGTCAATCTGGGATCCATAAGGAGCTTCTTTCTAGCGACACTGGCTATGACAGAGCAGCACCACCCCACTACTGCAATGCATGTACAAATCCACTTTTTGGTACACAAGGCATAGTTAGAGACGTCCTTTGTAACAGGAGAGTGCTGCAAATCAAAAAGTAATCATCTATTTTATCATCTAATTAAGGTTTTTAAGTGATCACTGGTTGGTCGAAGATCCACAAATGTTCCTAATACCCTTATTATGCATGAATGTAACCACAAGGGGCTTCCTAAAAGGCCTAATCTAATATAGAAAGGTTTGGGGCTCCAGACTGAGAGAGTACGTTTACACCTATTAGCAGTTGTAAGGAGTTGTATTAACAATTGTAATAAGATCCACGTGTTAAGTCATCTCGTCAGAACAAGGCTGGTTAAAATCATCTAAGTTAGTCGTGACAAGACATGGCTCAACAACAAGGCTATGGCTTCAGAGAGAGACATACACAGGCTGCGTAGAAAACATGCTCACTATCCATCCATTGTAGCCCAGCAATGAAAATGCTTGTTGTTTTTAAAGTCACCTTGTATCTGCGGATAATGAGTTTTCTTTTCCGTGTCTCGCTATTTCGCTGTAACAATGTATTACACATCTGGAACACCTGCTGCATTACAGCGTCTTGTCTCAAATCATCTCGACCCTGGAAGAGGGGATTACAGATCAGTTCTTTGTAAGGTATGGCAAGGGATGATGAAATCGGGAAAAATGGCATGGGAGCCACAATTCAATGGTCTGGTGGGTTCACCTAATAATCCCGAAGCTGTGTTTATACTGCCTGGAAAACAACATCCTTCCAATCTATCAAATCACTTTGTAACTGTCACATTTAATGCGTTTTAATTTTCCAGCTAAAAATGAAATTCCCAAGCACTTGTATTTTACGCTGACAATAAATTATTTCAATTTTCTCCGTGTCAGTGCTCCTGCATCATTTAAATATATCTGTCAGTCCATGCATCATTTTAATTTCTGTGTGTGTTGAAAGGAGAAAAAAAATATATACATTGTCAGCACTATGTTAATGGAATATTATCGCTAAGGAGATGGAAGTTTGTCTTCAGGCTGTGGATTTGGAAGAAGGTTTAAGTATGACAGGAAAGTACAACCTCAGTGCCAGAACAAGGCTGTCTCCTGCCCTACCTTGTGCTAAATACAAAAGATCTCCTTCATATTAAACTCTGAAGAAGGAGACCGAACCCAGAATCTTGGGCAAGATCCCATATTGTACCTCAATAAGGCCAAACAAGAGCCAGTCATTTGGACACAAATCGGGAAAGGTAGGCAATGTGATAAAAAAAAAAAATGTAAACAAACACCATATATGAGAAAGAACTACGAAGCATTTCTTGTGAATGCTGACAACGCAGAATGTTCTTACAGTTCTGATAGGCTACGGCCCCAGTGTCTGCGCTGCACGCGCGTCTGCGAGGCTGGCGGCGCGTGCAGCCGAGTCCCCCTGGTCTGCAGTGAGCTGCAGGGGGAAAGACAGGGGGGCGTGATAGGGGCGCGGCCGTGACGTCACCCGGCAGGTTCGCCGTCATTGAGTTAACCGCCGGGGGGAGTGGCCTAGCGCTCCGTCGTGAGTCCTGATCTCAATACTCTTGAGAGCAGGAGAAACTGTCGGCGCAGCGCGGCGCCCCCCCCCCCTCGCAGCGGTCCCGGCCCCATTGTGGGGCGGCTCTTGCTCCTGCAGCGTCCGGCCACAGCGGGGACCTGACCTTATACGACTCTGCCAATGCATTCTAGGCACAGCCGGTGCTGCAAGGGTGAAATCAACACACTGAAAGGAATAAGCCAGTCATTAAAGGCAGAAGTGCTTTCTGAAACCTTGACAAGCTGTCTTCTTTCTTTTCCATCTGACCCAATGCAGTCAATAATTTTTGGAAGGTTGAGGCCTCCGGCCAGGCGGAACTCGGGTTTAAAAGACGTGATCGTCACCAAGTTCTCATACTTCCCACTGGGATCAACCTGCAACGAGCAATGAAATAAAAAGAAGAGGTTCAGAAAATATATATTTGCCCTTCTGGCAATCCATATGTGCTGCTCCTGAAAAGCAGTTTTTAGACAAACACTATACCTGCTACATATAAATGATATGTCATATATTAAAATATCATTGCGGTGGGAAACAGTTTGCATTGCATTGTTGAGAATGAAGGGTGGGCAGCCGTGCTGGTCTTTTCTTCCATGTAGTGAAGTAACGAGAGAGGGAGAGTATGATACCATTTATCAGATCAACAGATTATAGATTACTGGTTGGTCCAATTATCATACTACTTACTGCCCCTCCTGCCATTATTTTAAACCATTCTATTGTTAACTCTTTCTCTCTTTAATTTTCTTTTAATGTGAGATTATTTTGCAATACTTATCCGGCCTTTCCAGTTAAGGGCTTTAACCACATAAAAAAAAATGTAAGTGGGTCCAATATTAAAAGCTTTTGGGTTACTGTGGAGGCTGATACATTAGCACTACACGAACAGTAGCGTCCCAAGGGATCCACCGAGGGAGCTTCGTATTGTACCCTGGGAAAAGTTTACAGACACAGGTCTGGGGTGACAAGTAACAGTTATTTCCGAGCAGATTATTACAAAGTAATCCACAAATTAATTTACTGAGGCTCTCGTGTATATCAATGAGACAATGTATATTTTATATACCTTAATTTCCATGGTTGGAATAACAACGTCATGTAATGTATTCAATTTAGTGATGGGCTGATCTGATGGGATAGGGATGCCTTCTACATGAAAAAATAAATAAAAATAATTTAATACAATTAATTATATATTGTGATGGCACGAATTACGATTATCTTATCTAGCAATAGCTTGTTTATGTATAAATACATACACACAATATATAAACACACACACACACACACACACAGACTTAAGCTCAGATCTATATATATATCTATATAAAAATATGTACACATATATACATACATACATACATACATACATAGTGTATGTATGTATGCAAGCATGAATGTACACACATACACACCAGGATTCTTAGATCTTCAACTGCTTAAAGGCCAACAGGGTCTAAACACAAGCTTGTTTTTACTGGTTTATTGCCAGAACGGCCTGAAACACTCTGATTTGTAAGGACTTGCTATCCCTACCAGCAAGAAGGGAAAGCTAAGCCCTGACATGGCTTGATCAAGTCATCACATTTTCTTAAAACAATTTGTATTTATCTTTGCTGAAGAGCCCTTAGGTAGAAATCAGACATGAGTTTTCATTGGCAAGTAGGAAACAACACTGCTCCTCAGAGGTACAAAAGGAATTATTTTCTGCCCAGTGCGCTATTGTGAGTACAATGATTGTGCTACACTTACTTCTTGAAGATTTCCACTGACTTGCATCCAAATTGGCCAGTATTATATACGCGTCACAAAGTCTCTCAGCATCTCGTACCATGTGTGGTCTGCGTTTCTTTATTGTATTCACTACATTGCATGCGGCCTCCATGCGATCCTGCAGATGCAGACAAAAGAGAGAGAGAGACATCCGTCTTGTGCATTTACACCGTCACACACGGAATTCACATCCGGCTTGTGCATTTACACAGTCACACATGGAATTCACATCCGTGCAGCGAACATATTGAAGAGGTGTGACTTCAATCTTATACGTGGAAACAAAGCGGACATTCACTCGCGGCTTTTCTAACTATGCATCGGTAAACTGAATAGTTGTTCTTAACAATTATATTTCCTCTAGGGATTGAACAAGTGACCTATCCAGAGATTCCCCTTACACAATTCATACATGCGGCAGAGCTTGGGATACATAGCAACTGACATGTTCACAGAGACGATGCAAATACAAAAAAAAAACTGCGAACCAGACCTGTGTTAGGCCAAGTCCGTAGTACAGGCGCGCGACGGAGCGGTTTGTGCACTTCTGTTTGCAATGACGCGTGCGACAGGGAGGGGGAAGGGGGGAAGGCGCAGCCATGACCTCACTGAATTATTTTGAAGGAAAAAAAAAAAAAAATAATTCACGTTTTGCTGCTTTAAGAAAACAAAACATAAAACTAGTTTAAAAGTCTTCCCATTTAACGAAAAGCTTTTTTTTTTTTGAACTCTAGGAAAACACAAAAAGGAACTAAAGTTCAATTAAAATAGGTTGCACATTAAGAAGTGCGTTCTGGAAGATGTAAGGCTATTGCTTATACAGTATTTAAATAAACATCCGACAGGTTTTTTATGTCTTTTCTTCCAGTGGCCGTTAAACTAGTTATTTATATAAGGTGATTATCACACATCAACTGATATTGACAAGAAATGCTATTGCCTTACAGTCTTAACCAATAATGGTACGCAAGTTGCCATTATTATTACAAGGCCAGAAACAAAACGTAATTTTTGGGCTCAGGATAATGACTTGCCGCCTTGTGGCTAAAAATAAAGTTATGGTAATACATTCCGTAATAAAATGTTACCATGTCAAGTTGGGATATCTGCTTGGGTGCATTTTTGGTAAGCCGGCTCCTTTTCACAATCTCTGGTTTCATCATCAGGTCATCTTTGTTAGCGTTAGCAAGAGCCAGAATTATGAACAATGTATGGTATGGGTGATCCAATGATATTCTGCTTATGAGCTGTCGGGAAACAAAGCAAGTTGCCCGTGTTACAGAATTGTGAATTTACCAAAATAATTCTGTGCAAATGAAAAGATCAATATTTTGGGAGAAAGAAGTGTTTTGTTATAAAATATTTTGCTTTTCTGTTTGTTCACACTAAAATTGCCAAGTTTAACAATATCATTTTGTGCAAATGAAAACATCAATGTTTTAAGTCAAATAATGATTGTTTATTTCTATAACATAACTTACTTTTCGCTTTATTGACCATAACAGTGACTATATTAGCTAACTTTTATAACCAGATACAAAGTAAGTTATGGTGAATACAAAAGTGACAAAACCCCTCCACTGTACAGAACACAGCAAATATCACTTGCTGTATGTGCACATTCATATGTCTCAGGCAGGTCCACAAACCTGCCGCTCCATCATATCTTTGCATGCAATGCTTCCACTGCAGCTAGGGATTCTGGGTAATGACATGCCAATGACCACTCACATGTTACTATTTGTTTCCTGTCCATTTTGACATGGAACCCTATATGCATATGCTTGCTGCATTACACAGCTTCCTCAGCACAGCCTGGGTTAAAGCAGTGTACAGCTAGTATAGATCTTTTTGGTCGTATCAGTGATTGGTTATTGGCTATGGGACGTGAAGCTGGTAGTGGCTACAACCAAAAAGTAATGGCGAGTAAAGTGACAAATAACATAACTAGCTTACTTTGTGTCTGGCTGTAGCCACTGCCAGCTTCTTGGCTATGCCTTTAACATTGCTAAATGGGGTATCTACACCTCCTCCGCCCCCAACGTTAATTGTAGGGATTTTAACATGCCAAAGCCAAAAGAGACATATGAAGAAAAATAATGTATTACAGAAACTCTGAGGGTATTGATGTGTTTCCATGCCAGCTATTACTGCAGCTAATGGGTAAGGGATACGCTTTCTTTCTGGTAAACTGAGATATAAGCAGTGCTATACATTTATATCCTGGCTCCGTTCCTATGGGTAAACTAGCAAATCTGATTTACCAATGCAGACCCCATCTGTTTTAACAATGTGTAAATCTGATAAAGGCGATTACATTATTGAGCACTTCATGAAATCCAAGACCCCCCATCTTCATAGTCCCCATCCGAGCAGCTAGCTGGTACATCAGCGGTAGGAACTTGTGGGATGGTATCTTCTCAGCATCTTGCTGTTTGGAAATTACAACAAAAAAAAAAGACAAAGTAGATGTAAAATAAGAATCAACAGAATAATACATTCCGTATTAGATATTATTTGTGATGTTATCTGGGACAATGCAAATAGCAGACAGGCATTGTATTCCCATTCCCCTCTAAACTGGCTTCAGCTTCTTTGGTCACCCTGCAAAGCCTGTTATTTTTATTTTAATATCCTTATTCTTCACCTGAAGCTTTACGCACCTTGTTTGGTTGACCTCTAAATATTGAGAAATGAAGAGTGTTGAGTGTAGCCCCATTCTCTGCAGTGAATGTATTTGCTTTGCTATTACAGGTGTAAATAGAATTTAGAAACCCTAGAGAAAGCATCGAACACACCTTCATCATACTATTGACTTCAGACACCGCAGAATTCTCCAGCCAGAGGGAGCAAAGGCGAAAGATCCACATGTCGTGTTCCTCTCCGGAGACCAGGCAGCTGATGTAGTTCTCCACTGCTTTGCACAGGAAACGTTTCCTGTCCTCGGTCATGGCTGCAATGGCACATTCATCCAGCTCCAGCTCGCGCTGAACCTTCACTGTATACCTGCCAGACAGGTACAGTATATCTCACGTAAAAGGCTTCAGAGGACAGGCAGGGAAATCAACTCAAAAAGAGACTCAACCAGGAGATTTGTCAAAATGAACACGCACGTAAATAAAAAAAGCAAACAAATACAGAGTTAAATAATTGGGGATTATGGACCAAAACAGGCGCAGAAGGTTGTGGTGGGTAAAGAGGGAACAGTGCGCTCATTTACATGCGCAGAATCTGAGTATCTGCTGTGTAAATACTGTAGGCTTAGGGATTTTTTGTCACTTTGTTACCCATAACCTTATTGTGCATCTGGTTTTAAACCTCCCATAAGCTCCACCATTCAGAACCTGTAACCAACATGCAACGGGTGAGCCAGAAAAGGGAAAAATAAGTGTATCCGAGGGCCTTCCGGCGGTCCCTACCGTAGCATTACAACCTGTGAATTTAGACGGCTGAAATTTGAGGATAACTTTTGTTAAGAGACAATTGTAAAAGCTACAACGTACCACTCTGCATTTCCATGCCCAAAACCTACAATGTGATGTCGGAGAGATTCCCAGCCAGCTTGGGGAAGAAGCTCGGGACATGTAGTTTTCCCGCACTGTGCAATGCACTGGGTTGCCTCTAGAGGAGGGGTGCACAATATTTCTCCCCTGCGCCCCCCCACTCCTTACCTTGGCTCCGGTGTTCTGACGTCATGTGACGACACGTCACCAGAAGCCTTCTGAGCCAAGGTAAGGGACCTTACAGAGGCCTTCACCGCTCCCCCAGCATGTCATTTAAATGCCTTTGAGAAGTGAGCAGGGCCTCTGTAAGCGCCACGCCCCCTCTCCCCCCAGAGTATCTCCCCCCATTTTGCGCTAGAGTATCGCGTAATTAAATGGTAATAACTGCCGCCTCTGCAAAAAGACATTTGTAAGATGGATTATACAGATTGCAGCACATTTATAACTTGGTGCTTTTTGCATGGACAGCAAATAACAATTACAATTATCAGATAAATGGCTGCTCCTAGAAAGAGGTTGCCAAGAAGCTATGCACAACATCTGATGTTTCAGCACAAATAAAGAGTCGTCTGTGGAATTAGCAAGGAATACTGGAGAAGCAATCACATGAAAACACTCACCCACATAACAGCTTCTCTAACCTTTTTGTTCAGGGTTGATGATGTATTTTAATAGCTTTTAAAATGCAAGCCATAAAGTCCTAAGAGCCCAGTAACAAGTATCACTAAATTGGTAAAACTGCTGCTTTCAGTCAAGTGTTGTATCTAAAGCCAGGTAACAGGCTGCATCAATGTAAGTGATTAGGGCACAGTTATTAATGGTCTTTACCACTCTACCCAAATCTAATTCCAACTACATACAAATATATATGAAAAAAACAATGAATAAGTTACAATATTTGTCAATTCTAGTTTTATGTTGTTTCAGACAACAGCCCCAAATTAGTCGTTATTAAGCATGTTAAGTTACAATTTTCCAGGTTTATCCTATTCTCATAGAGCGGAAATTCAACGTGGTCATTTGGCTAACATCACACTTCATCCTTATGTCAACATAACAGGTCCCAATGCTACTCTTAAATATAATATAATATATATATATATATATATATATATATATACATATATACACACACACATGTAGAGGTATCAGTACCGTGTTAGCCGAGCTTCAATAATCAAAAAATAAATAGATGATACCGTTCTGTGGCTAACGAAATGCTTTTATTTGTGCGAGCTTTCGAGATACACTGATCTCTTCTTCCGGCGATGTTACAATGAATGAAGCAAAAGGTATACTTAAAAACAGTGTCTTATGGCTAGCCATAAAACACATCCACACCGGGGGAAGGAACAGCACAGATAACATTCCAATAGACACTGTTTATAGTATACCTTTTGCTTGCTTCATTCATTGTAACATCGCCGGAAGAAGAGATCAGTGTATCTCGAAAGCTCGCACAAATAAAAGCATTTCGTTAGCCACAGAACGGTATCATCTATTTATTTTTTGATTATATATATATATATATATATATATATATATATATATATAATGTAGTAGTCAAGAATACATAGATTCCCTTGTCATAAACAGTCTATACTATTACCTGTTTGGCGAAACCTTGTATTCCCTCATTAAGCCAACTTCTTCTTTAGCTTTTTTGAGCAAAGCCTGTTTGTTTTCAAACTCTGAGGACTTCATGTAATTGTCTATCCTCTGATACTGGGCATCTGAAAACCGAGCCAGTGACAGAAAGGCCTTCATCCTTCCCTCCTGCAGCTTGTCACTGCTGCCGCTGCCGGGACTTTCTGCAACATCCACAGCCTAAGAGAGAAACAAAACCACACTGTGCACATTTAATATAGTGACAATGTTCATCGACTGGCGCTTTTCTCATTTTTGGAGAACATTACAAAAAAGTTCCAGAGGATCGCAAAGTTATTAACAATCTACTCTCTGTTATCAGTAGCCTTGTTGTGAAAGTGGGAGGCCTTGGTTTAAGCCGCAGTGCCAACTTCGTAGGATTGTGGACAAGTCATTCAATCTCCGTGTGCCTTGGGACTTAAAAAAAAGATACATTTTCAGCTTATTGGTGCAATAATTCACTGTGCTGTTATTTTTGCACCTGCAGCTGGTTTAGCTCACACTGCTAGAGCTGATGCCCAGGAGCAGCAGAGGTTCTGGGTTCTAGTCCTGTTGGGTCTGACACCAGTCCAGTCAGTAGGTGCCTTAGGCTTGTTAACTCTGTAAAGAGCCTTTTAGGAAAGGTGGGATGTGATTCATTTAAATACACTTTGCAAAGTCATATGCATATCTACAAGGGTACCTCAGGTGTGCTCGTTTCAGCACAGGCATCTCTCCCTATTTTACTTATTTAGGATGTTTGAAGGGAGATATATACACAACTGGAGACACTACTAACATGGAAGTCTTCTTCCTGCTCTAAACTGTATATCAGGTATGCGGATTGAATTAGAGTTCGGATTCTTAAAAATTCGTCACTCAGATTTTCAGTGGTGGAAAAACCCGCTGGATTTGCCTTTACGAGACTGATCGGCGGAATGCTGCGGCTCAAAGGAACTGGTCAAACCGCGTAGGACTCAAACGCGGGGAAAAAATTCCCCCTTCTCTAGTCTGAGGAGGGAACCGCACGGACAGGAGAGAGCTGTGAGCAGAGGAAGGTAATTAGTGTCTGTCTGATGTGCATCTGTTATGTTGTGTGTGTCTGTAGCTGTCTGCCCTGTTTATTATGTGTGTGTCTGCCCCGTAGTATGTGTGTAGCTGTTTACCGTGTGTGTGTGTGTGTGTGTGTGTGTGTGTGTAGAAGTCTGCCCTGGTGTGTTTGTGTGTGTGTGTCTGCCCTGGTGTCTGTCCTAGTTGATATTTATTTCTGTCATGTTTTGTGACTGCCTGTGTAACCTGTTTTGTATGTGTGTGTGTGTATGTGTGGCTCCCTGCCCTGGTGTGTGTGTGTCTGTCTGCCCGGGTCTGTGTGTGCGTATGTATCTGTAGCTGTCTGCCCTTGTGTTTCTTTCTGTCATGTTTTGTGACTGTGTAACCTGTTTTGTGTGTAACCTGTTTTGTGTGTGCGTTTGTTTGTGTGTAGTATCTGTCCACACTATTTTGTTTGTATTTTTGTTTAGGTTCCAACTATTGTAGGGGTGCCCCAGCCACTGAGCCCTATAAATGGGGGCCTTGAGAGACAAAAAGATTGAGAACAACCGATCTACATTCTCTGGGCAGTGTGTGCATGAGCCTCTTATAATGTATCCATACAGTCTAAAACACAATGGAACAAGCTACGAGAGCCTCTAAATTAAAGCTGTAATGTGTATAGCTATACAGTTATATTTTATTTTGGAACATCAGGTTTTGTAAGATAAACTGGTCAGAAGATGAAGCACAGCTCTCACAGACCCCACCAACAGGGCTTCTCACAGACCCCACCAACAGGGCTTCCAGATAAGAGGAAACAGATCGTGAAATAGAAAATCTTTCTGAGACACTTGCAGAGATAATATGATAGTAACACGCGACTGCAGTTCACCATGACTGCAAAACATATCCACCAATGGGATAGCTGATCGTATAGCTAGTTATCAGGGGGACCGATCATCACATGCGTGCCAGCAATGAGAGCAGGGACAACTATGTGGGCACCAGCCATGTGTATAGTGCAATATTTCTATCGTATTTAAATGCATTCGATGTTATATACAGTACATAATGTGGTCATTTTTCATCCTGCTTTAAATTGGAACTGGTAATTATAAATAAAAAGTAGTTTAACAACAGAGGTCCCATTCACATAAAAAGGAGCACAGTAAGGAAGAGAAATACAAGACTTCTGGTAGTTCTATTTACAGCTAAAAGGACATTTTTAGCATGTGTTTCTGTAGGGGGTATATCTGATAATCATGTTAGACGATTGCAGCTCACCTTTTCCAGGTAATTCTGCATGATGATGGTAGGGCTTTCTAAGCATGTTTCAGCAAGCCAGTTTCCACATAACCTTAAACATTCGGCATATATCAATCGCAGGTTGGGATTGTTCTCAACCTTTAAATAAAAGTCTAGCATTACAAAGATTGCGTAAAGAACGGAAAAAGCAATCGAGTTTCACTGTGTTTTCACATGTTAGACAGTGGAATAACGCAAGAGAAGAATCATAACAAAGAAACGTACACATATAGACAAATGTGTGTGTGTGTATATACACACACACACACACACTTATAATTATATATATATATATATATATATATATATATATATGCAAATATAACTGTATGCTCATCTGCATGTCTTAGGCAGGTCTGCAACCCCGCCTTTCTCCATTATCACCCAGCATACAGCACTTCCACTGCAGCAAGGGATTCTGGGAAATGACATGCAAATGAGCACACAGTGTCACTTTTTGCCTCAATAACCATTTTTAACATGGTTCCCTATAGGCTTAAGCTTGCTGCATGGTCACAGCTTTGAGCACAGCCAGGGTTAAGGTGCATACCCAGAAAACCACCCACAGACAGCTGTTTCGACCTTGATGGGTCTCATCAGTGTGGGGTTGATTTTACTGGGAATGCAAGAGAGGCTATGGGATAGGCTAAACCATAATACTGAGTTAAGTTATGGTGAGTAAAAAAAGTGACAAAAAACCTCCAAAAACCTTATTTGCTTTCCTGTGGAGGGTTTTTGTCACTTTTTTTACTCACCATAACTTAACTCAGTATTATGGTTATATATATATATATATATACACATACATACATATATATACACATACATACATATATATACATACATATATATATACATACATACATATATATGTGTGTGTGTGTGTATACACACACATACGTCTATGTGTACGCTTCTTTGTTATGATTCTCTGTGTATGTATATGTGTATATATATATATGTACATATACACACACACACACACACGTGTATGTTTTTTGCATACACAGAAACATATATTTTTATTATTATAAAAGAAAATTAGTATATCTTTATATTTTATCCTAATTTTACAGTAAATAAATAGAGCCCTGGAATGGACAAGCAGTTTTTGTTTCCTTTGTTAAAGCTGGAAGTCATCTAGAGGGTAATAGACATCTAAGCTGCTCTACAGTTAGTATTGAAATAAGTTAGCCTTGCTATTTTGCTTAAGCGCACCGAATGTCCTTAATAATAAATTATTATAAATATATTATATCAAATATAAATCAGAAGAAACTTCTGAGTTGATAACTGTAAACGTTTCCACCAGTTCTATAATCCCAGAAATTAAATAAAGAGTTCCGAAGGTGTGACATAATCACCAAATGTACACCCAAATTAATACAAGCAGCCACACGCATATTATTTGGGAAAGGGTGTCAGTGTACATGTAAATGACTCCGATCACAAGCACTGCCACTTTCAGGAGGCACGATGCCAAATTCAAGTGAATGACCAAGACGATGTAATCAGTGAGGTTCATTCTTTACCATCAATAGTTTATTCTCTCATTAAATCCTTTCAATGATAGATGGCGCACGGTACATCAATAGCCAAAAAGTAGAGCAGCCAGATGCTTATTACACATGTGGAGGCAAAACTGCATTTCATTCAAGTAGTATATCAGTATGTAGTAGAATGTAAAGAGTATCTCTCCTCCGCAGCAGGTGAGACCTATATAGGAATGACTGTAATAAGCGGTTTCTCCAGTATAACTAGTCCCAGTCAGGTCTCACTAACTTGCCAAAGCACCTGGAGGCACAAAAGAGAAATCTCTTTAATATAATTGAATAAAGTATTCTTTTTTATTTATCTGGCGCACTCAGTTTATGTGGTGCTTTGCTATTCTTTGTTCTCTTTTTGAGACTCCAATAGTCACCAATGGTCTTAAACTTTAATGAAATGTCATTCCTTGAGGAAATATTTGCATTAACTGCTTCATTGCAAACGGGGACTCTTTCGGCTAATGGGTTAAATGTGGTTTTGGGTCCGGAAGCTCGAGATCTCACTCATCCCGGCCCAATGGATCCCAAAAGCCATGCGCAAGGACACAGCCTGAGTAACAAACCTCAAAGCTGTTTGATTCCAGCTTGTCAATCATTTGTTTGAGTATCCCCAGGGCCAGACTTGGTTCCTTTTTAGCCCAGAACACTTGAGCCTCTTCAAGCTGCCACTCTGAAGCCCGGAACTGTGCTGGATTATGCTGCTTAATGTGAAATATCGCCTTCTCGGGGAGCTGCAAGAAACAACGCACATGTTCATCATATTGCTACATTTCCTAGCTACCACTGGTAGCAGGAACATGTTTACCAAGTGGTGCTATTTGCTCAAGGGGGTGCTCAATTTCAGTCCTTAAAGTCGCAGACGGCTCAATGAAGAATGAAGAAGGAATAGTGATTTAAATCACATGAAGTTCATTGGCCTTTAGTTGTTGCCGTTTTAATAAAATGTACATGTCAAAAACCTATTTACAGAGGGCCAGGGAAAGGATGGGAGTTGGGAAAGATGTTCAAGATGTTTAAAAGTGAAAATTAGTGAAACAGCAAGAGAGAAAAGTGGGGGGAAATTAGTAGGGAGACACCAGTTTCTGTGGCAGGGGAGAAGTGGTTAATGGTGAAGATATTAGAGGCACAGGATGAATCAAAGGTAATTTCTCAGCAAATAGTCAATTTTGCGTTATCAGGAATTAGCAAAGCAGTAATAATAATAGTAATAGCATGTTCTTGTATAGCGCTGCTAGTTTTACGCAGCGCTTTACAGAGACATTTTGCAGGCACAGGTCCCTGCCCCATGGATCTTACAATCTATGTTTTTGGTGCTTGAGGCACAGGGAGATAAAGTGACTTGCCCAAGGTCACAAAGAGCTGACACCGGGAATTGAACCAGGTCCCCCTGGTCAAACGCAATGCCAGTCAGTGTCGTTACTCAACGAGCCACTCTTCCAGTAAACAAGCATAAGGAAGTAGTAAGAGGCCCGGGGCCTAGAAATAAAATGTGTTGGAGGAGGGTATTGATAACAGTGTGTTGTTGGCAATAGACCAAATAGTGTCAGACGTGTCTGAAAGAATGTCAGAATGGGTGTGTGACTTCCTCCATAAACGCAAGCCCAGGAGTACTACAGACATTGGCATAAGGCCACATTCACCTGCTATGTAAAGATCACTTAATACATAGTACCTACGGGTCTAAGATGTAATCATTTCTGTATGAGCACTGTCAGGCAAAAGCTCACTCACAGAAAGGTAAAAAATAAAACAATAATACCAAGGCACATTTCTTTAGTTCCTCTTATGTCATTTATCTAATGCAGCATAAAAGCACGCAATGCAACATAAAGGACCCTTTCATGTCTCTAAATTCAAAAAGAGGGATCTCTAGTTACATTTTTTGGCCAATTAATTATAAGCCCATCTGCATCGCCAGGGCAATTCCAGAAAGGCAGGTCCGACACCAACTATAAATATTTACCTGATCTCACGGGCTGAACTTCCCCTGCTTATCTCTCTTATATTTATGGGCAATAACCATCACACTGCCAAAACGTAAACCCCATTTGCCGCCTACCAGATAGAGGATCACCTGAGGGTTGATCGGTGGGGAACGTTAACTCTTACTCTACCGGGAGCCCGGCGGCAAATGAGAGCCACCAGACTTCCGTCATATGCGGCAAAACGTGATCGCTTCGGTAGCAAACCAGATGGCAGCGAGCGCCCCCGGCTGATGTAAACGGGAGTGGAGCACCCTACACTTCCATTTAGATCGTGCCAACCGCTCCAATCATCCCCTAGAAAACAAGACTTTCCATGATGACGTACCTGGAACATCAAACCAGCCTCTGGTGTGCCAGGGCCCACAGGGAAAAGGCTAAAGGTAGGGACATTACCACTAAACCAATCCTCATTCCAAAAGGTCCTGGCAATTTTGTAAAATCCCTCAGTAATCTATACCTGTGTGTTTCTGGCAGTCCTTGCTACTTTGGATAACTCCACCAGGTGCCTGGTTAGAATGTCTTTAATACACTCCTGATTAGAGCTATTCGTTTCCTTTTCCAGCAGAATTTCCAGGATCACTGAACGAAGGGCCATGACGGGCTCCTGGAATCCAAAGTCACTGTCTTTAAGGAGTTGGGACTGTCTCTGCCACTTCATGTACGTTTCATTTAATTCCTGGTCAGTGATGGATCTGAAAGCAAAGAAAGCAACTCACATCTCGCTGTCTCATGGGGCTTTATCACAATGTATCTAACAAGGTGGCAGAGACTTAAAGCAGCAAAGCTATGTAATGCAGACAATTCTATGAAGGACTGTCTTATGTCAATATAAACAGTGAGTGCATACCCTTTATATTCTAGGTATTCACATCACAGATCTACTCAAGTAAGCAAAAGGTGTGAAACATAGAAATCATACGTCATCATTTTATACCTAATCAGATTTTGAATATGGAGTAACTATTTGGATTAAATACCTGAGTTTTGCATAAAACTTGCTGTTTGGTACTGTATTTCCGCTATTAGTTTCTACTGCTGTGTTTAGACAGCTAAAACACTAAGATCTAGAGTCCTCTACTCACCTTTTTGATTTTTTAATATTAAAAATTAGCTTTAAAAAGGTGCAATTACTCCTAGTGAATGCAAAATACAAACAAATTATTTCTTACGGTCCATGTGATTTTAACATTTTCATTAGGGTTAAATACTTAATACTTGAATAACTTAAATAATGTTATTTCTTCGCTCCATCAGTGATCTAAGAAGAAATGAGAGATATGGGTTTCAGAACTGACGTACCTGGAAAACATCCGGCCAACGTTTGCCAACTCTCCTATAGCCTGAAGCCTACACAGCGTGGGATACATGGAATACACAGACTCCAGGCTGCCTTTGCACAGCTCTTCCACTTCCTTAATCCTAGGGATACATTAGAACTTCAGCAAGGACAAAGCGGAACAGTAATCTGCAAGCGTTCTTCTACCTGTATACTACCATTCCCAGGCACTTTCCCTATGGAAATGACAATCAGATAACTATGTTAACCCAATGTCTGGGCTGCTACGTTCAACACATGAAAGTTTAAGAAATTCCACAACAACATATAACATAACAGACATTAACAAGGTGCAAAGTCATGCTTAGTGAGCTTTCTAAGAACACTGCAATACTCCAGTTGTTATATAATGGTTTCAACAGTAAATTACAGCTGTGGACATCCACCAGTCTACCTGAACACACCCTAACACTCCTATATTGGGTAAATCATTTCATCATCTTTATTATTATCACTTTGAAGCAGGCACTACAGTGTATATACAAATAAACATGACATATTTTCATCAAGGTGCCAAAGCATTGTGGAAATGTAAATGTACACAGGTAGCTCCAAAAACATCCAGGGCCATATTTACTAAGCAGTCTTCTGCCATAAGACACCTTCCAGTACTGGAAAACACGTCACATACTATTCAAGTCAATGGGCTCACTGTCATGTGGCAAGGCATTGCTTAGTAAACATGGGCCTCAATGTATTAATCTAGGTACCACTTCAGTATACCTCCACTTGGTTTGTAGACGTACATGTTATTACTCTTATCCAAACATAAAATGCGGCTTTAAATGCTGAACGAAGGCCCCGGAGATGACAAGACCTCTGACTAATCTACTTGCCTGGCATATTTCAGATGGTCTTTGAAGCCAGAGAATTCCCGGTCTCTCAAAGACTGGATGGCACGAAACAGGGATTCATGATAGCCTGGTCCTGCTGCCTCATTTCTTGGTGAGGAAGAGATAGAAGGGAGTTACTATTTGGTAGCCCCGTAAAACAAAAACAAAACAAGCACACAAGTTTAAAGTAAGTACAATCTTTTTATCTTCATAACTAAAAATAATCTATATTTCATGCCTTGGGGAACATCTTAAAATGTAAAAAAAACAAATCTAAGCCAGTAGTTTCAGCCGGGGTTCATTTGAAGACACCTAGGGACCCCTTCCTCAAAAATAAATAACGAGCAGAATTCTTCCTAAGTCTTTTTCAAATGTGTTTACAGGATCTGTGATACGTTTGTGTATAGAGATATAGAGATTTCACCAAATAACTAAATGACCTAAAAAATCTGAAAAATATATAATATTTCTCAGTAATAGATACATTCTACATTTTGAACGTTTTTAAACTTAAAAATTAAGTTAATAGCAAACAGCTAATAGTAAATGTGCGATTAGAAAACTGGAGTTAGATTTAAGGACACTTTTTATCCACATCTAACGCACCCAACAAAACCACTATAGGATCCAACTGGAGACTAAAACCAGTCATTTCCTTTGTGATTTCTAAAACTTGTATCCAAAAGGTTTGTATTTTAGAGCAAGACCGCCATATATGAAAAAAATGAACCTTCCATGGAACAGTTACGCCAACATCTGTCTGAGGCTATAGGATGTATTTGTTTTAATCTGGAAGGTACCAAATTATATATATATATATATATATATATATATATATATATATATATATATATATAAAAAAGTATTGTCATATGATATATTTTAATATTTATTAATTAAAATGTATCACTTTTATAAATTCATTTAAATTAAAGTATACTGTGTGCATACTAAGTCATATTTTTGGATGAGTTTTGAATCTGTAAAGGTTCTTTAAAACCCTAAAATAACCCCCTTCCCCAAACATTTAACTAATGCTAAGAAAACAAATGGGGAATTCACAAATTTCCGATAAGGGTATTAGGGCTCGATAAGCGTCAATACCATTGGCTTGAATGCCAGTTAACGGCAATCGTGCTCCAATAACACTACTCAAAAATGTGTGAATTTCTCCTAATATGCATAACATCCCATCTGACGCTTTCTCTGCGTGAAGGGTCTGCAGCAAATGTGTGACCTCTCCAGCAATGAAAGCGATAGATACCGTATCATGTCACCATTTCACAATTGGATCTACTGCATAAAAGGACTGCTGTACTTGATGGATGGGCTGTGGTCCCACTGCATATTCCTCCAGGCGGCCTGGAAGCGAATTTCCTGCAGCTCAGCGGACCATTCGGCATTTTCATGTTCAAGTCCTCGTAAGTACGTGGAGAGCATGTGAGACAAGCCGAAATTCTGCAAAGCCTGTATAAGCAGAGTTAGGGGTCAGGAGACCATAGAATTCTGGAAGGTCTCTCCCTGTGAATAGCCACTTATTTGTACCAATGTTCTCATGGATATCTCTTGCACCTGAATTCTGGGTTGGCATTGTTTAATAATGAGCATGGTAATCGTTAATAGATTTAGATGTACAACAAAATTGAAGACTTTACATTTTTTGTGAAGTGCTGCCTGGTTGGCGCACACACACACACACACACACACACACACACCCCCCCCCCCCCCCAGAGCACGAGTATCTTACAATAAGTGGCTTGTATTGTGGTCTTTAACAAGTTACTTATTTCAAGATACTCAGTGTGCTGTGTCCCTTATCCTAGTTCCTGCAAAAACACGCAAACACACACACACACACACACACACACACACACACACACACACACACACACACACACACACACACACACACACACACACACACACACACACACACACACACACACACACACACACACACACACACACCAAATGAAAGGCAATGCTGGAAAGAGTGTCTGCAGAGGAGCCCATAAAATGTAAATATAATCACCGGCATAAAAATCAGGCTAAACAAGCAGCAAAACAGTTGTTTTAATAATAATAATAATAATAATAATAGTAGCATGTTTTTGTATAGCGCTGCTAGTTATACGTAGCGCTTTACAGAGACATTTTGCAGGTGAGTGTATCTTTGGTGAATGTATCTTTTAAACGAAGACTAGACAGAGATACAAAATGTCTTATTTTTACAAGGAGATCCAATTCCCATTCCCATTTTAAACATCGAGACGACTCTCTGGGCTGTGTTTAGTCACTCTTTTGGCAGCCTTTCAATAGAGGGTTGCATATGGTACTGCAAGCCTTGGTTGCTTTGGAAGTGTATGTAGTTCCTGTCATCACGTGTATTCTATTTCGAGCTGGTGGTCAACCTCCTCACAATACAATGTATTCTCTCGATTGCTACACTTTCTCAACACCTATTCTCTCCTAGACCCTCTACAATCTGGCTTCCGCACTGCTCACTCTACTGAAACAGCCCTCACTAAAATAACTGACGACCTCCACGCTGCCAAAGACAGAGGTCATTACACTCTGCTCATATTACTCGACCTCTCTGCAGCATTCGACACCGTGGACCACCCTCTTCTCCTTCACATTCCCCATACTCTTGGTATTTGGGTCAAAGCTTTATCCTGGATCTCCTCTTACCTCTCCCATCGTACCTTCAGTGTCTCTTTTGCTAACATCTCCTCCTCCTCTATTGATCTCTCTGTGGGGGTACCCCAGGGCTCTGTCCTGGGACCCCTTCTCTTTTCTCTCTACACACTCTCTCTAGGTGACCTAATCACATCTTTTGGGTTTAAATATCACCTCTATGCTGACGACACACAAATTTACCTCTCAACCCCTGACCTTACACCTGCTATACAGACCAAAGTTTCTGAATGCCTCTCTGGAATATCATCCTGGATGGCCATCCGCCGACTGAAACTTAACATGGCAAAAACAGAGCTCCTTATACTTCCTCCCAAACCTGGCCCTACTACCTCCTTCCACATTACTATTGGAAATACGATCATTCACCCAGTAGCCCACGCACGCTGCCTAGGGGTTACACTTGATTCCTCACTCTCATTGTCCTCTCATATTCAAAACGTTTCTAAAACTTGTCGCTTTTTCCTCCGCAATATCACAAAGATACGCCCTTTCCTCTGTTACTCAACTGCTAAAACTCTGACTCAGGCTCTCATTCTCTCACGTCTCGATTACTGCAACCTCCTGCTGTCCGGCCTTCCGACCTCTCACCTGTCTCCCCTACAATCTATCCTAAACGCTGCTGCCAGAATTACTCTACTCTTTCCTAAATCTGTCTCCGCATCTCCCCTCCTGAAATCCCTCTCCTGGCTTCCGATTAAATCGCGTATCTCACACTCAATTCTCCTGCTCACTTTTAAAGCTTTACATTCTTCAGCCCCTCCTTAAATCTCAGCCCTAATTTCTCGCTATGCACCATCCCGACTCTTGCGTTCTTCTCAAGGATGTTTTCTTTCTACCCCCTTTGTATCTAAAGCTCTCTCCCGCCTTAAACCTTTCTCACTTTCTGCCCCTCACCTCTGGAATGCCCTTCCCCTCAATACCCGACTAGCCCCCTCGCTATCCACCTTTAAGACTCACCTTAAGACACATCTGCTTAAAGAAGCATTTGAGTAGCACTGGATAATCATGGACACATGACACATAAAGCTTGGCCCCCTGCAGACGCACTTACTAGTATTCCCTCCTACTGTCTCTGTACGTTCTCCCTACCTACCAATTAGATTGTAAGCTCCACGGAGCAGGGACTTTTTCCTTAATGTTACCTTTACAGTATGTCTGAAGCACTTATTCCCATGATCTGTTATTTATATTATTTGTTATGTATATGATATGTATTACTACTGTGAAGCGCTATGTACATTTATGGTGCTATATAAATAAAGACATACAATACAATACACAGATGTAGCAGACATCATTACGCCCGTGTACTTAACACAAGGGATACGATAGCGGTACTGAAAACAATGGTAAAGCGTGTTCTCTCCCTGGCACACACGTCATTAAACACTATTTGTGTCATTCCGCATTACAGGGATTACAACGTCTCTTACATGATTGAGTTTGGTGTACAGTTATCAGACTGGGAATGGAAGAGTTACCTGCATGATCCCAGCCTGACGAGTGGATGGAGGAAGGTTCATTTCCAGGTCGTAGGTAACCAAAGCTTTTCCCCACATGGCCTCATGCTCATACGTCCGTATTCTATCACAGAGAAGAAAATGTTAACATCTGCCTTGCACGTATCCCACTCTCAAATATTCATCCTAATTAATATCATACCTGGCCAGGGGATGAAGCATTTTCCCCCCACCACAGCCATAGAAGCTATCAGGCTCTCCAATACTTCTGTAGATTTCCATCAGAAGATCCTAACACACAAATGTAACTTAGCACAGGATTAAAAAGATGCATTGTGTTTTAATTCCAGGTACATTTCAGGGGAGTATTCTACTGAGAAACTGATTTGTGCTTTTATGACCAAGTCAGATGCAACAATAGGTCGTTACTTCTGTGGCAAAACTTTTTTTTATTCTGTGTATCTAATTATTTTACGTCTTTTTAAGTAGCAGGTTTATTCATGCACCTGTGGAAGACTGGTCCATTATCGACCTTTCTCCCTCCAGTATAGAAGGAAATGAGAATACTCACAGGTAGTGTTAGGACCTGCAAAGTGGTCATGCCGTGACGTGGCTGCACGATTAGAACGCTTTGGCCAAAGAGTTTTACTATATTACTCACACTTATAACACAGTTAAGTATCTAACTATATATTTTTTTGTCACATTGGATATAGCATTGTGAATTTTTGTTTGTTTCTAATTATTTTACATGATTTTCTTTTTAAGTAAAAAATCAAAACTATATTGTTTTGTAAATGACAATATAAGGTGACAACCTATGGCATTTTTAAGACAATTGAAATAATTTATTCCTAAAGGATTGTATAACGTTGGTTACACCACCTGAGGGAAGAGAACTATAGAACGATAGTTTTCTTTTAGATAAAGTTTTTTGGATGGTTGAACAAATTCATGTTGCTGTACTGTCCCCACATACATTGAGGGATCCTCAAATCCAACTTCAGTTCCTGCATCTTTTACCTGTAAGCTTATCCCTGTCTCTTCTTTACTTTTCTCACTCAGACTGATAATATTCAGAGTTTGGCTCCCTTCTTCAAACTTCAGACACTTCCGTGAAGTGGAGGCTGACCTGTTTACGACAGACACAAGAATAAGATACTGGTTGAGAGCAATTATATATTAATCTCTACAAGCCAGTTGGCGATGGTCTAGCAAACGGATGTGGAGTGCAGCATTAATAATTAACAAAGAACGAGACGCACATTTTTAAATTGGAAACTTGCCTGTTGTACAGATGTGGACATCCTATGTAGGGTCTTATTTTATAGAAGAGGCCGTTCAAGCTGTTATCAGCCTAAAATCCCCATGGACACCTGGCTCTATAGAATTACCCCGAGTTGCTTCAGAGCAGGCACATTCATTGCAATGTGCACTAATTTGATATCATTTATAACCGCCATCAATCCCACAGGTAGGACAAAACAATGAAGGGTCTACATATCGTACTGTCAAAAAACAGTGGCCTGAAACACAGCAATTGTTATTCCTTCCGCCTGCATGCGTCTCAAATGTAAGAAATATGATAATCAAGTTTATCTGCACTGATGCAAATACATCAGAGCTACAGACTTACCATATATCTGGAAGATTTGATGCCGAAAAAGTTATTATCCTTGTACACTGTATATTACTAAACTACAGTGCATAGTGCAAGATATATTTAACCCCACTAATTGATCCCAAATGAGACAGCAGATGAAGGCTCTGTAAGAGTGATGGTCCGTTTAACTGCTGAACTCTCTGACACAGACTCCATTGTATACTGATGTGGAAATTCTATCTATAAACGCCTTTAAATTCTAAAGCCCAAAAAACGCTATTCTGCAGAGTACACAACACATACTTTTTTTTCCTTCTTTTTAATGTTACAGGAAACCAGCAGCAATGTAAAATGTCTTTGTCACAAAGATCAATCCTAAAAAAAATAATAATACAAAACCCCTTAAATCCGTAAAAAAATAATAAGGAAAGGCAGACAGTAGGTGAATATCAGAGGACAACCGCTTGCATGATTAAAGAGTTGAAACATGTACGGTCGATGGCTGTACGATTGCATATTTTTGCTGTTCCTCCACATACATCCCTGCTCATGAACAACCTGCTAGCAGACCGGATGTAAATCTCACAGTCCATATAGGAACATCAAGCCCATGGAAGCAGTTACCTTCTGCGCTGTTCTGCTTCAAGCTTGATCTTGTCAGCGTAGACCTCGGCATACAGTAAAGCGGTGAAGTGGGCAGCGCAGGACTGGACCGCCGCGGCCACTTCAAGGTAGTTCAGATCCAGCCAGAAATTGTTGTCAAAAGCTGTTCCTGGGACTGGTCTGATTGAGACAAGAAATAAGTCAGTCATTCATCAATAACAATATTACTTTCCTACTGCATATTAATGAAAGAGTGCGAGGAAGCACAATACATAGTGATAAAAGTGCAGTAGACAGATTCCGGTTTATGTATATAATAAATCAGACAGCATTTGGATATCTACACAGCAGAGTAAATGCGTACACTTCAGTATTAGGTGATACCTTTTTTTTTAATTCGCAACTGGACTAACACGGCTATTTCTACTTAATTCGTGATATCTACAGAGAAACACAGCATGTTAGTTTAATTTGTTTGTGACTGGGAATCCAGTTCCGCAGTTTAGCAGCTCACATAGGTGTCCAAGATTATCTTACTGAGAACACTAACCCTTCTGAAACACAAACGGTGAGAAATGCAGCTGTGAAGGTGAAGCTAGAAACACACAGCACCTGCTTTGTTTCCTCAAGTAACCGACGACACTGAGCATTGTCCGTTTGGAAGCTATTTCCAGAGTCACACGCACCGACCCTTCAGACTCTAAATTTAAAAGGGAAGAAGTCATTAAATAAGCAAATCTCCCCAGAAACCTATACCAGATAAGAACCCATATAATTATAGTATCTTGCCCCCCAAACATGTTCTTCTCTTAAAAATAAAACAAATGTAGTATCTGCAAGTCTAATTTCTAGCGTCTGAGGGTACCATGGTAACCTGGCCCTGCGGCGAGTCCATTTAACCTCTTGGACGGTTAATATTTGAAGAGCTTCTGAATGGAGCATCAGATTCAAAAACAGAGTTGGTAAAGGCAGGAAGTGTGTACAACAGGCGCAAGTCATTGTGGATAGGGGATTGTTGCTTCGAGGGCTTAAGAATGGCTTTCACACCTAAGTGTAGCCAGGGGAAGATTGGAGACCGAGATCGGCCTCGGCAATATTTGTCTTACCGACCCACCTCCCACGTCATGTGGCGTCGCACTTTCACGGCGACGCATCACCATGTGACGTCACATAGTCATGACAACGCTTAACCATGTGACATCCCATTGTCATGACAACGCTTAACCATGTGACCAACGCTTAACCCATGACAACGCGACGCTGCAGGAGATGCCGCTCCGGAAAGAGACACTTGCCCACCACTCTCCCCGGCAATCAGTTTAATTGTTGTGGGGAAGAGCGCGGGACCTATGTAACCACCATCAAGCTGGTGCTGCCATCAAGCCCCCCAAGCTGGAACCGGCTCATGGACCCACCGACTCAGTGGGCATTTGCCCTGTTTCCCGGCAGCCTAATCCGCCCCTGTGTGTAGCAATAAGAAGATAATGTAGGCACACTATTGTACCAAAAAATACAAATTCAAAATAATGTTGCCATGTTGATACAATAAAATGTATTGTGCTTCGAGTATATTGACTTGAATTTCTTCTTGTCACTGTGTGTAGTGAGTACAGACAGAAGTAGAGAAGGGTATAGACAATAGACTATACTTGTCTGCAAAGCAGTTACCAGTGTGTTATTTAATTCAGCATAATCTATTTATTAGCAGAGAAATTCAAACTAATGAATACTTCATTTAAAAAACGACCCTAAAATCCACCGCTAGTAATTGGTTTCCCAATTTATTTTTCTTTACCACTGCATATTGCAGGATCCTCCAGCAATAACGTGTTTAGCAAACATCTTATGATCTGATTATCCTTGCACCTTAACAGACCGTACCTGAATCTGAACTTGCTGGAGTGGCAGAACTACTCGAAGTTGATCCAGAGCGACAGCACGCTATGAAGAACCCCTGCACATGCTTCGACAAAAGTGTCCTCCATGTACCACTGGAGTCTTTAAGTAGGATGTTATGCACAAGATAAGGCAGCACAGTCTGACAAAAGTCCGCTTTCACCTAAAAACATCATACACAAGAAGGTTATGGTGGATGAATACAAAGACTCTCCGCCATACAACCCATTAGGGAATTTGCAAGTCATACCCAAAACCTGCGTTATTCACCCCACTGTGATGTCATACAGTGGTTTAAGTGTGGAAAAGGATTCTGGGTAATTACACAAATGAGCACACCAAGTGTGCCACATTTTAGTTTCCCATCTATCTTTTACCTCTAACCATTTCCTGAAGCTTTAGGCAGCTTGTCTAGCAAAGTCTGGGATATGAAAGTACAGAATCACAAAACCCACTCAAATACTGTACAACTATGTTGTCCTAAAACACAGAAAATACAATTTGTTTTAGAAAAATAGCAAATGCTTTTCAATGACTGTCCCAGCGCTTGTCATGTGAAAATAAATATAATATCATTCCCCTAGGGCAGATCTTTCCAAACTGTGTGTCGCGACACGTTAGTGTGTCGGCTGCAGTGTGTAGGTGTGTAGGTGTGTCACGCGAAAAGTCTGAGTGGTGTGCAAACTGGGGCCCTGGGAGGGCGCAGGATTATTTAGGGGGTTTCGGGCGGTCAGGGCTGCCAACAGGGGGTTTGTCGGGCCGTTTGCCATCCCCTCGACAAAACTGGTCACCACAGGGTGACAGGTGCGCGCTGGGGAAAAATAAATAAATAAAAATCCCCCCACCTGATTGGTAGATGCGCAGCCAATCTCTATCCGAGCTGCACAGTGAGGAGGCGCCTTTTCCTGCATGGAGCGAGTGATGCAAGTACAGCTCCATGCCTCCCTTAGCTCCGATTTGTCCCACCCCGGTCCGATTTGCGCCCCCCCCCCATGCCTGATTTGGCCCCCCCATGCCTGATTTGCAACCCGCCCCCACCCCCCGGTCCAATTTTTCCCTCCCATCTCCGATTTCGCCCCCCTGCTCCGATTTCTCCCCCCCCTGCTCCGATTTCGCCCCCCATGTGTCCGATCCCCGTTTGTGTGTGCGTGTCTGTGAGAGTGTAAAAGTGTGTGTATGTG
Source organism: Ascaphus truei (assembly GCF_040206685.1). Lineage (NCBI taxonomy): Eukaryota > Metazoa > Chordata > Amphibia > Anura > Ascaphidae > Ascaphus > Ascaphus truei. The sequence continues at coordinate 381,685,169 of NC_134485.1, forward strand.
AGAGAGTGTGTAAGTGTGTGTGTGATAGAGAGTGTAAGAGTGTGTGTGTGTGTTTGAGAGTGTGTGTAAGAGTGTGAGTGTGAGAGAGTGTGTGTGTGTGTGTATGTGTGTAAGTGTAAGATTGTGTGAGTGTGTGAATGAATAGACACCAATCCACAGTCATTCATAGTCACCCACCCATGCACACCTGTGTCTGCCACCCACCCTCTCCGTCACCCTCTTTCTCTCTGTCACCCCCCCTCTCTCTGTCACCCTTTCTCTCTGTCACCCTCTGTGTCTCTCTCTCTCTCACCCTCTCTGTCTCTCTCTCTCACCCTCTCCCTCCCTCCACCCTCTCCTATCCTTGCGTTTCAAAAATGCATCCAAACATAGGTAAAAAAGCGTTAAACATTCTTCTGCAGTTTTCTACTACATACATTTGTGAAGTATCCTTTTCTACGATGACAAATTTAAAGACACTGAAACGTGGAAGCTTAAAAATGCTTGATGACGAAATGTGAGTGTCTTTATCTAATATTCCACCAAATGTTCAAAAGCTGTGTTCATCCCATCAACCTCATACATCTCATTAAAATGGTAAGTAGTTATTGATGTTATTCAAATGTTTTTAATTCTTGCACATATTTACATATTGTTACTCATAAATGACAACAATCTTGGAAATGTATGTTATTATCTCACAAATCATATATTTTTTTAAATATAAATGAAAGCTTTTCATGAGATATGTCGTGTCCCCATACATATCGTTATTACAATTTATGTATGTGTTCGTATCTCTTATCAGGGGTTAGTTTAACCTCCGGTTTGCTAGTAAAACTGAATTACTGTGTCGCGAAATGATGCACGTCTAAAAAGTGTGTCACCAACATGAAAAGTTTGGAAAGCTCTGCCCTAGGGGGTAATTATGTGCTGCAAATGCTATGAAGCATAAAAGATACAAGCTCAACATGTCCCGTATTTCAACAACAAATAAATTAACTGCGTAAATAACATTTAAATGAAGAGTAAGGAATGAGGGAGTATTTTCTGCCTCGGTGGCAAAAGCATCCATCCATATTTAGCCCCAAATATTCAGCACAGAATCCAATCATGTGCACTGATCTGGATCCTCAGCAGGTCAGGAAACCGTGCAGGTAAATAATATACATACATTGTTTGCTGTGCGTGGGGTTTTGAACATATATAGATCACTTGTTCCGTGGCATAATATGACACAGAGTACGGAGGATGAAATCATGGTAACTGCTTCATAATTATCACTATTTTGCTTGAGATATTGCTATTTTGTGTTCCACAAACATATTCAAAGAGCATAGCTCAAGTAATCAAAGATGGTCAATAGCTTATTTCAGATATCACTCCTGCATCACAACAAGATACTGTATTTGTGCAGCTTTTCTATCTGTTCACTAACCAGCTGGCATTTACAGTACATTTAGGAGATCTGCAATGATTTGCTGGCTTCTACAGCACAGAGGAGGTTTAAAAATTCAACTCTATGATTAATCCACGCAAACATAACTCACCTCACACATTGGTTTTAGTAACCGAAGGACCTCGCTCTTCACCCCACCACTGTCCAGCAGCATGCAAGTCAAGTTCTTTATCCAGCTCTCGTGGCTGCCATTCTGTGGGATCCAAACACTGGGATCGTCCAGACTTTCCAATGGATTGTCTCGTTCAACATCTTCCACTTCAAGAAACTAATAAATACAAAACCCAATCTAAATGCACATTCCTGAATTAGCAGTGTGCAGTCCCCAGGGAACTGGCAATCAGTAGGATGAAGGGCTACCTGCCGTCGTACCTTTCTCTAATAGCGGACATGCAGACTGAGATAGCCCTCATCTACTACGTGGCAGCTAGATGTAGGCAGCTGAAAGCTATTGCTAATAAATACAGCCATTTATATATTAAAGCAGCACTCAATGGTAAAGAGTATAGAAAATAATCAGCCACCCTTTTAACCACGGGATCTTAAATAAGCGGAGTTTCTCCCTTCAGCCTTAAATATACAGGAACTTTAGAGAAGCAGCTACACCAAGATAATAAAATCACAGAACAAGTTAGCAAGGTCCTTTGTATTCTGTATTTATGATTGTAGTCGTACAATTGTATGTAATGTAGTGGTGCATCAGGATTCACACCATCTTTTCAATACATAGCAGTCATGTTTGCACATACATGCGCTCGAGTTCTGTCCCTGAATGACGATTGATTCAGAATGATGGAGGGATGACAGGTATCAATGCTACTTTAAAGTCAGTGACTGCATTGGCAGGACTCGACCAAATCCTGGTACTGTAAAATAAATGTGGTGATCCGGTAGTGTTTCTCAAAGATCTCATCTGGTATCTGATCCGGTATGCATTCATCTGTGTACAAACACACTGGGGATTCTTGAAACTATTTGGGTCCCCGAACAGAGTTTTCAGAAATCACTGTATAAGGCCCATGAGGTATGTTGACATATGACCTCTTCAAGACCCGTATAGCCATTTAAGGAAAAGAAAGTTGCATATGCAGCTGCCAATTCCGTGTCTGTTTCAATACAGGAGGCAGAGTTATGACCCCACAGTAGTGGGCAGCAATGCAGGGGAGAACATCAAATGTATATATCCTGGCCAACTGTAATACCCACAGAATAATGCAGAGTAGGACCAACACGTGGCTGTGAGCTCTAAGAGCCTGCTAGTGACCAATTCCCTCGTTGCTACATATGATAGCATTTAACAACTTAAACGCAGAGAAGTTTAAAATGTATTTGCGCTTTTTCCTTATTTTGTGCCTGAGTAAACAGATCCCCCGAAGATGACATAACATCTACTTCAATAAATAAACACATTTTCTTAAAAAATTGGTGGGTTATTTAAAGAGGGTCACCTTCAGTTTTTCTTGAATCCTATTCTATTTAAGCTAAGACCTGGTCTGGTGCAGTAAAGGTGGAAGGTTTCGACCATCTGCTGCACGTACAGTCCCGTGCTTCTGCGCTTCTCCGCACGCCACATACTGTACAAAGTCCCTCAGTACCACATGACAAGCAGACCCACCTTTTTCCTAGAAACCCGGAAAGGCTGCAGATAAGTGAGCATGGGGTCTCCTTTGTCTTTGTACGCCTCCCAAAATTTGGTACCAGTTTTCGTGGCCAAAATATTTTTTAGGCAAGTAGCAGCTGCCGATCGCACCTGGATGCTGAAGTAGGAGAAGTAACCATAAAAAACAAACAATCAATATGCAGTCTATAAAAACAGCTTTTCCCAGCTGTTTTTTTGAAGGGCCCCTTAGCTCCTCAGATTGCAATTTTATTTATTCATCTTTCTTTTGAATACATTTATTTTTAATGCCCTCTGTTTTTTTTGAGGGGAAGAATGATAGGAAACGAAGCCCTTAGCTGCGACATTTAAAGCCTCTCTCTACACTATGAAACTCTGCAGGTTTTGTTTGCAATTACTTAATCATTTTAAAATGTTGTCCATAATGCAGAAAGAGCAAATATTGTACTATTACACAGATTTCTAAATGATAAAATAACTAATATTGCAAGTGTAATGAAAAGCTATAATAATCCTAAAGAAAAACAGATTTTGTGCAAACTGTGATACATTTTAATGGGCCAACATCATACACCTTTATAGATCCAGTTGCACACAAGTGTTTGAACCACAACAAACAAAACAATCAAATTGGCCCATAAAAAGGCATCATCACATCTGTAACACACACACACACACACACACACACACACACACACACACACACACACACACACACACACACACCTGTTGATGGTTGATGTACTTGTAAGGAATCCCCATGTTAGACCTATCACACAGGTACACATTTCATGCACATAACCTGGATTGTAATCCGTCAACGCACGTCATTTATTTCACAAACCCTTGTTCCAGATTATAACATTCATCAAGTTTAAGTCGGTCCCTACATAGAAGCTAAACATTTTATGATGTTACCTTTAGAGTGCTAATATGAGGTACGCCATAGGCCCGCGATTGTTTTTTTAGGAGCAGAACGGGTTGACTGCTCCAATGCAGCGGCCAACCCAACTGAAAAGCAAGTAAAGCCTCCACCACTTCCGAGCAGAGCAGAGCAAAGCAAGTAAAGCCTCCACCACTTCCGTTTCAGGCATTAGGGCACTGGTCGCATGAGCAGGAAGTGCCGGTCACATGAGAAGGAAGTGCCGGCCGCCCAGTGGCAAGCTGGTGCTGCCAGACCCACAGCACTAAAAAGGCTAACTACACAAATAGTGGAGTTTCTGGAGCATGTGCCCAGCACGGTAAATCCCCAGGTCACATTCATGTTAGGGGTACTAATTAAAAAATAAAAAAATCTATATTTATTAAATACTGGAGCTCTGTTTCAGAAAGAAGTAAGCAATATGTATGTTGTAAAAATAGATAGGGAGAGAGAGAGAGGTTTTCTAAACTGAATCACCTTTTTTTTTATCATCAATAAAGTGGAACAATAAATGTGTAACTAAAAAAAAAAAGTAGTACTCCTCCATACCCCATAGTACCGTCACATGGTGGCCACTGTGTATATGTTGTCTATGTAAGAAGAAGCTCATAAAACGTTTGACACAACAAAGCCAAAAATATATAACTGCTAACAATACGTACCAGTGATCAGTCAGGGCATTGTTTATTAGAGTCAGAATGACAAACACCCACTGAAGCTCTTTGTCTTCGGAAAGATCCATTGCTTTGGAATATAAAGTGTCTTTCCTGTGCTGGAGCGCTATGGTGGAAAAGTCTATTGGTCCCAGTTCTCCAAGGCAGCTCCCAACCGCTTCTGCAATTAGAAAGATGGGTAATGTGTGACATGACTGCTATGTTTTTAATATGTTTGCTATTATTTCTTTGAGATCAATATCCCTAGCGAATTGTAAATAGAATACTATTGATTTCATTTATTGACTCAAAGCAGAACAATGTACTACCACAAGATGGGGAAGCATCAGGATTGGTTGGATGATAATAATAATATTGAAAATAAACAGATGATATAATGAACCATATTTAAACAGAGAATGAACAATAGATAAATATTATTAATTTTAAATGCTACGAATACATCTAGGTAAACTAAACAGGCAACTATACCCATACATTTGTATTGTATGTCTTTATTTGTATAGCGCCATTAATGTACATAGCGCTTCACAGTAGTAATACATGTGGTAATCATATAAATAACACATAATAAATAAATATAAATAACAGATCATGGGAATAAGTGCGTCAGACAAACGTAACATTTAGGAAGAGGAGTCCCTGCTCCAAGGAGCTTACAACCTAATTGGTATGTAGGAGGAACGTACAGACAGAGTAGGAGGGCATTTTGGTAAGTACATTTGGTTGACTTACCTAAAACTTCTTTCCCATTAGCGTGGTAACCTGCGGTCTTGCAGAGCTGTAACAGGCTCACTACGAGCTTGGCAATAACACTATCCTGGGGGTTCCCTGAGCAAGGAAATACAAAACATTACGTGTGAAAGGAGCGCTTTGCTGCAGACTGTTGACATTGAGACAACGCTGTGGAAGATTATTGCAAACTTTTCTTGATCTTCATGCAACAATATTATAGCCGCAACCGATTGTAACATGGCTGCGTCGGCCCTACTTAAGTTCAGTATTATGGTACACAAGGCTCTCCTTGTACTCACAGTTGTGACATCCTTGCGCATCCCAAAACTGCTCAGCATATGATAAGTAAGAAAGCACAGTACATAAAGCTGTGTTGGTTAAGCCCAAAAGCAAAGAAGTCCTTATCCTGCCTGGACATACATTTGATGTGACGATCTTGAAATCCATACCTTGGAAATCTCTCACAAGTTCTTTCATCTGATCCTTGTGCCGCTCCAACTGTTTTCTTAAATCATTTAATCCTTCTAGTCTGGTTAAAGGGAGCGTCTCACAAACGCTCACGGACAGAAAATGGTTAACTTCCTGTAAGAAAGAACAGAAACACCCGGAAATGTAAAGCAATGACTTCATGTTCTGAATAAGATACGCCAACTAGAAAACATAGTCCACAACAAGCTATAAAAAGGCCAGGAATACGCTCCAAATTCTACCATCATAAAGCACTCTAGTGTAAAGCTGTAAAAGTCTGAACAGAATATGGATTAGGAACAACAATGAAATTTTATGGACATATTCCATTGACTTCTACAAAACCGTGTATGCTGCTAGTGGGCGAAATTTACCCCCTTAGTAAGCATGATAAAAATACATTTAAAGGATGGTGTGAAACAAACAGAACATACTGTAATTATTATTGTTACTGAAATAGTAAAAAAAATAGTAACAAACAAAATGCATTCCAACAATTTTTTTGTTCATTTTGCCGTCTATCTACCACAAAAATCTAATGCGACAATAAATACAGCCGGTCTCTGATCACCCACTTCCTTCATTCTAACGTTTTACATGTTCTGGGACAACCGCCGTAAATGTGAAGAGCCTGCAATGCTTTAGTGGTCCCTCCAGCACTGCCGCTTAATCTCCATTACACCTGCTTGTAAGCACATGTCCAGATAAACGAGAGCTCCTACCTCTAGAAGTGAGAAGGGCCCTCTGCTGTACTTGATTTTCTGCTGGGTTTCTCGCAGGTCCTTAAAGATAGGATGGTCAGGGAAAGGGTCTAAAAGTTTAATAGTGTGGTACAGATGTTCGTTGTCCTTGTTTTTGATCACCAAAAATGTTAACAACTCACACACCTGAATAGTGAAAGAAAAAAATTATATTTAGCCCACTAATTAATCAATTTACACAGGGCCCTGGCAAACCAGATACTTGTTACAGAATGGAATATACATATAGAAGTCAGAAGAACTTACTTACAGCAACTCTGACTAACAAACAATGTCACATATCAACCAATACATGGGGCCACTCATTTTTTTTTCAATATTGGAAGGTCCCACAATGGCAATTTATTCATTTGACGTTCCAATATTTATGCCAATACTTCTGATCTTTTAATAAAGGTGAAACATGAAAAAAGCACCCTTCTGCACAATGCATTTAAATATTCATTTAAAATACTATATTTATAAAACAATATATATATATATATACTAGCTGATATACCCGGCGTTGCCCGTGATGTAATGTTGCGGCTTCCCCATCCTCCCTCTCAACTCCCTTCCCCCCCTCTTCACAGCTGTTCAGAGCCGCGCTGCCCTCCCCCCACTGTTCACAGCTCCGATTCCCCCCCCATTCAATGCTTTGTTTCCCCCCTCCCCCCCCCCATTCACAGCTCTCCCCCCCCCCCCCCTGTTCACAGCTCCGTGCCCCCCATGTGTTTGGCAGCTGAGCTGACTGAGGGGGGAAGTGTGTGTCAGTCAGTCAGTGAGTGTGTGTGTCAGTCAGTGTACTTCCCCCCTTCTCTCCTGACTCCCTCTCCCCCCTCTCTCCTGACTCCCTCTCCTGACTCCCTCTCTCCCGACTCCCTCCCCCCCCCTCCGCTAGCGCCTGTCCGTCGCCATCTTACTGGGGGCAGCTGCAGGAGGTCCTTCCGGAGACTGCCCGCCCACTGCCTGTCCACTCGGCGCCGCCATCTTACCGGAGGCAGCTGCAGGAGGAAGGGGGTCCTTCCGGAGGCTGCCTGTCTACTCGGCACCGCCATCTTACCGGAGGCAGCTGCAGGAGGAAGGGGGTCCTTCCGGAGGCTGCCTGCCCACTGCCTATCCCCCCCCGCGCGGAGCTGTGTCGGCGGCGACACTACCCGCATGCTGCTGCTGGCCGGGGCTCGGGGGAGGCGGCGGGGAGGTGAGCTGAGTGAAGAGGTGTGTGTGTGTGTGTCAGTTGGGTGAGGCCGAGGGGGAAGGTGAGCTGCGGGTGAGGAGAAGAAGAGAAGGTACACTCCTAGTGGAGTGAATGACATTTGGGACTACATGGTGTGGAGTTACCCCCTAGGGGGAGTAGTGTTACAATTGCACAGTAGTGGTTACTAATAAGCATGAGAAAAAAGAGAAAACGCGCCCGATCCATGTGTAAAATCTGATAACAAAATTTTAATAAAAGATGACAAGACAAATGCACACTCACAATTTGTCAATGAAAATAAGCATTGCATGGGTAAACCCATGCGCCAACATGTAACTGCTCGCCGAACGTTTGCTTCAATACATCAGACCTCGCTGCTGCCGGTGTGTCACGATCAGATGTCCCTCCGGCAATTCAGGTAAACAGTCTGTTGTTCCTAACAAATGGTATGAGATGCTGCGTGCGGCTCAGGGAACGTCCTCCCTTTCCTGGCAGAAGACGCACGAGCTACTCCACCAACGTAGCTCCTTGAAACCACGTGCCCGACGCGTTTCTTCCGATTGACGGATTTCATCAGGGGATAACGTGCATTCTTATTGGGCTACTATTTAAAGGTGTTTCTGTCCAATTACAATATTAGAATAAAGTACGCCCAATATTACCATAAATTAGGTCATCGGTGCTAAAAATAATGAGTTGTAATATCAACTACTTACTATATAAAGACATACAATATACAGGCATACCCCGCATTAACATACGCAATGGGACCGGAGCATGTATGTAAAGCGAAAATGTACTTAAAGTGAAGCACTCCCTTTTCCCACTTATTGATGCATGTACTGTACTGCAATCGTTATATACACGTGTATAACTGATGTAAATAACGCATTTGTAACAGGCTCTATAATCTCCCCGCTTGCGCACAGCTTTGGTACAGGTAGGGAGCCGGTATTGCTGTTCAGGACGTGATGACAGGCGCATGCGTGAGCTGCCGTTTGCCTATTGGGCGATATGTACTTACTCGCGAGTGTACTTAAAGTGAGTGTCCTTAAAGCGGGGTATGCCTGTAATAGCTAATATACTATACATAACACAATGATATAAAAAGGATAAAATTAAATCAAATATATAGACATACATTAGTTACACATTCATAAACATATAGCTGCAATTATATAAACAGTGTCCCATAGTTTTTAAATTGCTAAGTTTATATTAGATTGTCAACCTTCATTAATTGTGAATTAATAGATGATTACAGTTATATAAACGTGTTGCAATACATTTTGAATGTATTGTCTAGAATTAGTAAAGTGACAGAGACATCAGAGATTATTAATAAAATAATAGTAAATATTTTCTTGATTTTAAATGCATATAATATAGTTTTACATATATTTTTTGTTAATTTATAAATATACATTATATCTTTACTAATGATATAATTGGACATTGAATTATCATTTGTTGCATTATTACAAGACAGGCTTTTTTGGATAGTATAGATGTGAAGATTTAAACATATAAATAAATAAAGTTAGAAATGAATGATTTTCAAAAATCAAGGTTATATATATACCATTGTTCTAAATGGCTTATTTCCTCATAGAATTTGTTTATGAAACCAATTGCACAATAGTCAACACTGATTACTATATGAAAAAGGAAGAAATATAAAAATTATACAAATAAATATATATTGACATAGTGTTGCAAATAAAAAACACATAAATGTAATGATCTATTTAACCTCAATAGAACAATGAATATACACAACAATATAATAAGTAAAAAAAATACATATAAAAAACAATAATGTGCATGAATTTAATTTCAAACCTAAGAAACACTGGTGGGATATGTCAAACAAAATGAAGGAGAATGATGAAAGAAAAATCCCCTGATGAAATCCGTCAATCGGAAGAAACGCGTCGGGCACGTGGTTTCAAGGAGCTACGTTGGTGGAGTAGCTCGTGCGTCTTCTGCCAGGAAATGGAGGACGTTCCCTGAGCCGCACGCAGCATCTAATACCATTTGCTAGGAACAACAGACTGTTTACCTGAATTGCCGGAGGGACATCTGATCATGACACTGATTTATTAAAATTTTGTTATCAGATTTTACACATGGATCGGGCGCGTTTTCTCTTTTTTCTCCAAAAGAATTTGCTGGGAGGTTGCTGACCCCAAAGATGAAGCAGCCCGGACGTTGTAATCTCCATACAGAATCATCTATCATCTATGTGAAAGACACTTATTTTTATTTATACATTTTTTATTTTCTATTTCACTTTTTACACCGGTCTACATTTGTAAAAAGTGTGCCTCAGGGCAGAGGAAGGTCCCACTCTGAGGACCGAAACGTTGGCTGCCCTGTGTTGTTAATAAACTTTATTTACTTCATTATATTGCGGTGTGCTGTCTCTTTGTTACCTGGATTTCCCTGGTTACCCTGTATATATACACACATATATATATATTATACATACACACATACCAATCCTTGGGTATTTTATAAGAAGAAGTGTGATTCCCCATCATTATTGATTTATTTTTGAGAAGTTAAACAAGAAGGGATTTTGTCCATCTGTATAAAATCAAAAAAACTTTCTCTGGGCAGATAAGCTAGGCAGGGATGAGATGTGATGAGTAGAAGTTTCCCTGAGAGGGACATCGCTTCATTGAAAACTAGAAAGATTGTAGCTTGAAACGCGTAGGAGGTCTCCATGTTAGTCGTGTTGTTGTTGTTGAAATAAAGGAACTTTTTTTTTTTATTGGACCCGGTCTCTTCAAGCTACAATCTTTCTAGTTTTCACTAAAGCGATGCCCCTCGGGGGAACTTCTACTCATCCGATTACTCAACCATGCATCAGGGAAACGTCGGCTGGAGGTACTGAACTGCAGTACTGAATCTCTGAGGCACGAAACACACAATACACAGCCAGGGAACACAGTCGGGTGAAGGTATATGTTTACAATATTAATAATTTATGACTGACTCTACAACAGGCTTATATGTCATTGCATATTGTTGTTGACGAAGATTTATATGTTCAGTGCTCAGAATCCTCAATGAAGTTATAAATCACAGGATGGTATTCGTAATTGACCTGATAGCATTACTTTCTTTATCTTTTCTCACAGAGATGAGATGTGGGCAGATAAGATAGGCAGAGATGAGATGTGGGCAGATAAGATAGGCTGAGATGAGATATGGGCAGATAAGATAGGCAGAGATCAGATGTGGGCAGGTAAGATAGGCAGAGATGAGATGTGGGCAGATAAGATAGGCAGAGATGAGACGTGGGCAGGTAAGATAGGCAGAGATGAGATGTGGGTAGATAAGATAGGCAGAGATGAGACGTGGGCAGGTAAGATAGGCAGAGATCAGATGTGTGCAGCTCTATATTCCAAACTTTCCCCAGTCTCTTTTTACAAAATCCAGTAAGTATCAATACTCGGGTTTCTGAAGGTGTAGTAAATGGTATAGCGGTTTGAGCCAATAGCAACACTGTTTGACACCAACAAACCTGTGCAATGCATTTCATGATCACATGCTTCAGAGCATTTCTGCATAACCTGGAAAGACAAACACTGTACCTGCTGCTGAATTTGTACACGGCTGTTTGACAAAGAAATCAGTGTGCCAACCACGACATGGAGGTGACTCTCTAAAGCATCTGCACAATAAGTCACTGCGGCTTTGCAAACCCGATGCAAGAGGTCAAGGCACAGCAATAAACTGCGAGTGGAAACATCATCCATAGTGTGGGCAGACCTGGGCGAGAGATATGCATTTGAACTTAGAATATGAATACTTAACTTTCCTAAGAATTGCTATTACTCTGTATGCTACTGAAAGGCTGTATCCTATGGATACCCCCTTATGACTATTTGTGCAGTGATCATGGAGCACGCATCTAGCTGTCCATACTGTACATGCGACAGCACCACTCTTTCGGGGCAGCATCACTTACTTGGACACTTAAAGTATGTAAAGAATGACCTTCTGTACTGTTGTCTTCTCTCCTATACTGTACTGTATAAGCATTGTAAAGCATAATTATTAATATCAATCTCACATTTAAGAAGCACTGTCCTTTTGACACAAACTATTATCCTTCTAAAGCTGAACTCACAAACTATTTACAAGCAGGTGGTTTCTTCTGATAATTACTAAATAATATATAGGGTTATTAGAGTTTTATTTATTCATCTACAAAGGGGCAATATGCAACTTTTAAAATGAATGCAAGGAAATGTATATATTTTCTCAGACCTCCCACAACATTGCCCGTGCTCTACATCTAACTGCTTGATTGGTATTCTTTTGTTCTGATTATTTTATGGAGTTACTATTTCAGCAAAGTCTCCAGTAAATGCCGATAGGGGCAACAGAGATAGAAAAGCAATCTCACAGGCAACCCCATCCCCATTGTGCAGAATTCTGGTCCACACACTCTCTGCTCTAATGTGGGAAAGGGGAACAACCGGTCAATATTCTAAACAAATAATAATTGAAGTATACAGTATGATATTGCAACAATAGGTGGACAAATTAGTAGCTGCTTTTAACCAGGGGATATTCCCTCAGGTGGTGTGATTGCATGTCTTACAAAGTATGCTTGTTGAGACTATTTGCCTTTTCACGGTAGCCAAAGTGGCTTAAAAAAAAAGTAGTGGTACTTTATGTTATTAAACGCTGTGGCATAGAAATTTCGACTTCCATCTGGAGAGAATTAAGCTACTTTTTGCTGTTTAACAAGAATGAAGTAAGGTTTTCTAAATTAAATCTTTACTCTTTTAAATAGACTGTGCAATTCTACGTTGGCAAATAAAAAGTAGTAATAATACTGAAGGTTGGCCCATAAGCAATTTTCCACGATTACTATATTCATAAATTTATTTAGATAACGATATTTATTGCGATAAACAACTCATCAATAGGAAGCATAAAATACAGCACTAACCATACAATATAACTGGCAGAGATCAATAACTAGTTATTAATTTGAAAGTATGTTTTTATAACAAATATAAAAACAAATCATTTGGAAGGTATTTAGTGTTAGTGTTTACATTTAGTACCAATTAAATGTTTTATTAAAAAAAAAATATATATATATATATTTTTTTTTAGAATGAAACACCCACCCTCCCCCGCCCCCCAGCCAAAAAGACTTTCCTCCCCCTGATTATCAGAGATGGGAGCGAGGAAAGGGGTAAATACAGAGCAAATCCATCTTCCAAGAAAGCAGGGGTGCTATCGTCAGGAAGAAAGGAGGGAGGGTTTATGCAATCCTGTTCACATGGGCGGCTCTGCCTTCTTTACAGTGGACGCAATTTAAACTGCATGTCACCAGCGGTCCACAAGTCTATGATTCCCATGGCTAACTCGTAGCAATACAGCCATCAAAAAATACATTTTAATATCAATTTGGTCACTTTTTACACCAAAATGACCATCCCATTGCTATATTGCCCAGCGCAAGTACTCAGTAACCTATAGGGCCATCACACCTCCACCCCTGCCGTCCCATTGATATATGTGCCAGCAGCACATAACCTCTATAACTGTGAGAGGTGCTAAGGGAAGCATCACTTGCTGCAACCTAACCAGAGCCGTTCTGTATGTATGAAATGAGAGCCATGTTCGAGACGTACCTGCTATTGATGTGGTGGATCAAGGTGTAAATGACGTCTCTTAGAACAAAAGCCCAAGCGCCTCCTAAACCGTCTTTTATTTCAAGAAGCAGCAGATTAACAAACAGGTGGTAGATTGTAAGGATCCGGTGTTTCTTGTAAACATTGCTCGTTTCTGCTGCCTGTTTGCATATAGACAGTAATATCTTCTGAAATGAATCCTGCAAGTGGAATAGGATATTGAATAATCACACTCCTTCGGACAGGATACATGAGATGATCAGGAGAATTGGGAGTCTAAAACATACATGTAAATGCTACTATTCTAACTCCAACTATGGCAATTTACACGCGTGTTTCCTGAAAACGGTGGCCTTTTATAGCTTTAAAGGCCAGGCAGTAGGGCCAGACGTCTGCATCCTTGCTTACAAAGCAAAGAAACAAACACAGTATTAAAGGCAGCTCAAACCTCATCAAAGAGGATTCAACTACACAAAAACACAGCATCAGGGGGGTTAAAGCATCAGTCCAAGCTACCGTTGGTTTTTTAAATGTTATCTTTTCCCCCTTTAAGATGTGCATAAATACAATCCGCACAATGATAAGTAATTAGCTAAGTTGCCGATCGATCTGTTCTCCTATGATCGATCTGGTTGTAGCAGCATGAAAGAAAGCGATGACGTCACCATTGACACGGCACGAACGTGACAGGGACAGTGACGCAGGTCTCAGCCCTGTAACAGACGAGGCGGAGTGGGGTTATTTGGCAACGGGGATAATAGCTATACCTCTCGGACAGATACAAATGGTGTGGACCCCAGAAGGTAGCCACTGGCAGCAATATCGGAGAGAAAACACTTAAACACTCCTCCTTGTGATTTTGCGAGGAGCCTATTATAGCACAGATTGTCACCACTGTTTGTTTACTTCCTACACAGTGTGCCCCACTTCTTCAGTGAAATGTAGTGATCACCAGCACTTGGCACAATATAATTATACACTGGTATAAATTGCGTCTTCCTCCGCTACCCCCTCACCTGCCCCACACCTTCAGTTACAGATGGTGCTCAATAAGTTTTAAATGATATGTGCTTATTTCTGGAATAATAAAGGTTATATTTTAATGCATCAGTGGAGGTAGATTGCGACCTAGAGGGAACCCTTTCTTTCGTGCTACTGTATAATACAATTCCCTACTTGCACCCCTTCATTAAGTAATATATTTGACTCCTTTCAATATTACTAGACATGGGGATATGACTTAGTAAATGGTTGCTATAGAAACAAAAAATGCTTGTTACATTATAATTCATTAAAAATGTAATTCAGTGGTTTAAAAAACAAATGCTACAAGTATTTTCTCATAGTACAGAATGGATTTATTTAAAAAAAACAAGCACACGTGTAGTATATTGCTTGGTCTGCAGCTTTAATGTGATCTTCTAAAGAACAAAACAGCCTCTATAACATAAGTGTCAGATTCGTACTTATTTTCTGTGTGCTATTTAATAAGAATAAAAATGTTTTTCACTTCAGTGAATCATTTTAGTACGAATCTGGGTAATTCATTTTAACGAAACTTTAATATTGGGTTATAGGAATTGAAATGCGATGTTGAGATTCTCAAAGAGTACAGTTTGACTACTCAAACACATTAATGTGCGCACTGCATCTGCTCGTCACCTAATGTCCTTAGTCTGATTAATGGGAGCATTACAGGAATACCCCGTGACATTGACGTCACAACCCAAGTACTTCCCACCTCTACTCTAAGTTCAGCAGCAAAAGGAAACCCTGTGGATTTCACAAGAGAATCCCACACACTTACGGATCTGCCGGATACCAGTGCACGAGACTGTTTATAATGATGTGTCAGTATGAAAAGGTCAATAGGAAAGTGACGTTGAAAACCTTACGGAATTTAAGAACACGAAACGCTTTCTCGACACAATTCTCGTTGTGGTATTCTTTTAGATATAAAATGTAAAAAAAAAAAACACCTAGGCCAAATGTAACATTACATCTAAAAAGATTGAACATTAATGGAGCAGTCCTTCCTAGGACAAACATGAACTAATGGAAGAGGCAATTTGCAATAGGTTAAATATCTACCATACAAAAAGTATTTTGTTTCCATACAGCAGTGAGCAAATCTTAGGCGCATTCTACTGATGTTTACATTATCTCTATCAGGATAAAGTACTTTGTATACACAGGCAATCCTTCTTTTGCTGTTTTGCATAAACAAACGATGTCGCCTTCATTCGCCAAATAGATGAGGAAAAAGAACAATAACAGATTACAATTACACAGGCCCTAATCACAATAGAATTATAGCCATTTTATACAGGAAGCTAATCAGAACACACATTTTCTTGACGTGTGACCGATTCCTCATAAAAGAAGTCAACCAAGTAGTTTAGAAGAATCTTTTTACCCCTCTCTCTATGTGGTACAGGACCTCTAAAGATATACTCACCGGGTTCTTTGAGAGAATAGTTACGAGGCTCTTCAGCTTGCTTTTGTGACAGCTGCTTATATAATCCAATGTTGCTTTGATCACATAGGATGGAAAATAAGGAGGATTTGGAGCGGGATCCAGTTCCCTAAAAGAAAAAAATTAGAAAACATAAATAAATATAATACATATATGTATATAATTATAACTTAAATCAAAGTTATGTCTGAGAAGCAATTGCAATACAAAGTTCAATAAACTAATATTGCCAATCAAACTCCATATAGTGTGACATAATATATATATACAAGATAAAATACAAAAGTGAAAATAAATCTAATTAAGACGATGTCACAGTAGTTTGCCAACCTTTTCACCTGATCACAAACCACTTAATTATTAATAATAGTGAGCATTACCACTTTGTTTTGTTCAACAACATTTATTTGTATGTATAACGCACGTAAACAAATAATGCAAAGCAAGAAAAGGTTTCACAAATTAAATCACACGAAGCTATTGTATCTAGAAGTTAATTACACTTAAAAGAGAAATAAACATTCCCGACGGTCTCCGGGGAGAAATCCAGCTTTGGACAAGACAGAAATATTTTGGAAAAGCTAACAGGTGTGACAGCCTCCTGTCTGCAAGACTTCCTATAGGAACAAATGATTTCAATATTATGCAAGTGGTGAAAATCACAGCGTTAATGATTCTTGCCTATAATTTAATCATACAAATTTAACAGGCATCGGACAGGATCGTAATTTAACTTCCTTATTTTAAGATATTGAAGTTTCTCACAATTGTTTTTTTAACCTTCTTAAATGCAAGCTCCTGACCTTGACTTTGTCTAAAATCTTTTAAGAACCACTCCTGTACTCAATCTAGGAGGGATGTATCAGCATCTTGTTCAGAGCTTGCAACAGTTTGTTAACTTAGATCACAAAGGCTGCCGTTTTACAAGACTGGGTGACCTTGACCACCACAAAGAAAAACCATGATGGTGTGCACATAAGTATAGAGATTTCCCATCCTTACCCTGCAAATTGAATTAAGTCACCTCCTTCACCTGCTGCACTGGTAGATGTCTCATGCAACGTCATCAATAGCTCCACCACAATTTCTGGCAGGTTCTGGAGAAACAAGTTGTCTATTTTCTACAAAACAAATAAAATTGTAATTTAATTCCCCCCCTAAGTAAACGTTGGCATTACGGAATAACAATCCGCTGTAAGGCATCAACAGTGTTAAACCAAAGTGGCCACGCAGAGGAGGAAGCAGCATGGCCAGTAGAAAGGAGAGACTCTGTGTGTGTGTCTGTCTTCTGTCCTGTTGTGTGTGTATTTGTTCTGTCCTGTGTGTGTGTGTGGGGGTGTGTCTTCTGTGACCGTCTGGCTATCTCTGCCACCTCTGTTTCCAGTGATTGTCTGTCTCTGTCAAATATTTCCCCTGACTCTCTTTCTGTCTGTGTGTCCTGTGACACTATGCTCCCTCTGTCTCTTCTGTGACTGACTGTCCTGTTATAGGGGTGATCTGTGTGTTTGAAATGGTGCTCAGAAAGTGCTGGGACTGTATTTAAAGGAAGGGAGTGTTGACTGGGTAATCAACTATTAAGTGATTTGTACTGAGCCTTTAAGAGGGCATAAGGTACCCTGAAGGTTGGAGTGGGTTGCCAAAAGACAGCCCCCCCCTTCCTCATTAGGTAGCCCCAGGTATGGTACTCACTGTAGTATTCTTATTCCTTCCCCAGTCTCCCTTCCAGAGCGTGCAGCTGTAGTAGAATGTGTATCCAAAGCCAGGGTGTGCAGCGCACAGCAGTAATGAAGGAGCAGGTCTTGCAGAAAAATAAGTCCTTTATTTAACAATTCATGGTGTGGGACAGCAGCAAACCTTCAACGCGTTTCGTTCAAAGGAACTTTATCAACTTTGAACGCAACGCGTTGAAGGTTTGCTGCTGTCCCACACCATGAATTGTTAAATAAAGGACTTATTTTTCTGCAAGACCTGCTCTTTCATTACTGCTGTGCGCTGCACACCCTGGCTGTTATAGGGGTGATTAGGGGTGGCCTGAGAGAAAAAAGGTTACATACCATTGGCAGTGTTCGACAAACCTATACATTTGCTCGCCCCGGGCGAGTGGATTTAACATCGTGGCGAGCTCCTATTGGCCCAAGCAGCACACGTGTGGTACTAGGTGGCGAGTAGATTTTTTTGTTCGGCGAGTAGATTTTTTGGTGATTTGTCGACCACTGACCATTGGTATAGACAGATGCTGGTTGGCGGCTTATACTGTGGTAACCCAAAACATACATACACGTTGCAATAACATCAAAACTCGCAGTATGCAGCATTTTGCTACTATTTTTGTTATGTTTATGAATCTGAAATATATTTTAGTTTTATACCCCAACCAACCAGTACCCGCGCCACTTTTTTAAAGCCGGTTTCTAAATAATATATATGTTATCGCTGCTATACTCTGCTCATCTCTGGGGGCAATAATACTTTTTTGCATAGTGAGTTCATGTACAACATGCAAAAAAAAAATTGAAACATTAAAAGAATGAAGTTAGTCCTGAACTCTTGTACTTGTACAATACCTGTTTCCCCAAACAGTTTTCAGCCTGCAGATAATCGTATACTTTGGAAGCAATCTCTCTCTTCTGTGTCATCTCTCCGTCGCCAGCAGATTCATAGGCAAAGTAGGGCAGGATGTTCACAAGAACCCGGGGGAAGCAATCTGCCAGCAGCAGCTTCCAGTCTCCCTCAATGCACCGGGCAACAGACGACACCTCGTCAAAGTCACTTCTTATTACCAGATGGGGGATTAGAACTTTGTAACAAGATCTGCAACATTTGAGTTAAAAAAATGTTTATAATTGAACAAACAGAAAACCACACACCATATGGTTATACTGTTGTGAATGTTCATTATAGTGCAATTTGCTGATTATAGGACCAAGATGTGTCAAATGTGTTTATTTTTATTTGGACTATACAGTACAACATAGGTGATGCCACATGTATCCAAAGAGCCATGTGATGCATCGTAAAATGGTACAAAAAGTCAATGATATATAGTAGTAATTGGCTCATTACATTGAATACAGGTCTTCAGGTTCTTAAATAGCACTAAACATGCAAATAAAATGGGACCTCTCTCAAGAACAGACCTTTTGCGCCTATCAAAGCTTGCACACTGGGACACTGATGTATTATTTTCTATGTTAGTCCAATAAAAAGTATCATACCTTACAGGTATCTGTAGAGGGAGAAAGGGGGTGGCCCGGGATTAAAGGGGTTACACCCCATTTGGCCATCCCGACCTCACCCGGGAGTCAAAGGGTTAACTGGGCTAAGACCCAGAACAGTGATTTAACCCCTTTAATGACATGTACATGTGTATTCCCCTGTTCCCCTGTTCCATTGTAATGTCTGGTTTACTCAGTGTCTGCATCACACACACACACTAGAATCCATCCGGGAGCACAAGGGTTAATAGTCCTTTAATGATTATAGCTCTTTGTGAAGTTTTCCCGCCTTTTCAGGCACCATTTTGCAGGTCCCCATTGGCCGCCATTAGGGCTCCATGCATTCTAATGGAGAATCTTGCTGTTTTAGTCCTGTTTCCTGTAAAGACCAGCAGGTGGCGTCCGAGAGGGAGAGCGGCGGTTTCCCATTGAAAGTCAATGGGCCCATCGACTTCAATGGAGGTTCCTCGAGGTAACTTTCGAAGAACAAGTTGGCTGCCGTCCAGATCGCAAACCACAAACCGCAAAGCGGATACATTTTCAATAGGAGAGCTTTGATCACTTACAAGTCAAGGTCAACGTCAAGTGGCGTGGGAATAAACAGTTCTATGGCTCCTAGGAATAAAATTCTTTTTGTCCCTAGTTCCTAGGCGTCCCCCCACTCGACCACAACCGGGTCCCCAAATCCTGGACCCCCGATAAGGGTCGAACCGAGAAGAACGGGTCGCGCCATAGGCTTTGCCGGCAGCGGCAGAAACGGCTCAGAAAAATGACTAAGTGTGAAATGCTGTATTTTGGTACTCCATATCTCCGGTTCCGGAGGGCCCAGCGGATCAAGTTTGGGGTGTCTGCAGTCACTGCTCCGGCATCACTGCAGAACCATCCTTGACCCTCCTGGACCAACCCGACGGAGTGTGGACCCCCTTGAAGGTTCGGGACTTTTCCCATAGACTTCAATGGCGTAGAAACCCCATTGACCTCAATGGCGGCAATTTACCATTGAAAGTCTATGGCGGAGAAGCCCGTTGTTTTCAATGGGGATTTAGTGAAAAGCTGAGATTTCTTTTTTAGCGGAGATTTTTGTATTAAAATGAAAAATGATTTAAGGTGCATTTGTGTAACTCCGGTTCCATAGGTCGTAGCAAGTCGCTTTTTGGATCATATGGTGTCCCAGTTCCGGCCATGAGAACTGGGAAGTTTGGTTCTGCTAGACCCAATAGAACCGGATATTTTAATACGTTTATGTTTTATGTTTAAGACTGTGTCCCAAGGTATGGGCAAAGACTCAGAGAAATTCCTTTGTCTACCAGGATAGCAGATGGCCCAAGAGGCGCCCCAATGTCTAGGATTTAAGTCTTATTCAAAGGGTCTTGTCACCCTCCCTGATGATTTAAGGGCGGAGGAGGATCAAACCAGAGCAGTCTCCAAGTGTCCCAGTTATCACCTTCCAACAAAGGTTATCTTGCTAGAGAGCCAGATGGGTAGACTGGCTGGCATTCCATTTGCCTATGGGGGACTACAGAAATGAAACCCCAGAGTTCTACTGCGCATGTGCCAGCTAGCAGGGGGGCCTGTCCTAAAATGTGTTCCCCCATCAAAGATTGGCTGGAGATAATTGACCACCAATCACAGGTATTTCAGGTTAAGGATAGAGGGACAAAAGGTATATAAACTGTTGTTCCCCATATATCCTTAGTTGGTCTTCTTCAATTTATCATCTGATGGCAACCTGATTGCGAGAGAATTGCTATGCTATATATTTCTCATTCCCCAACCCCAAAGTAAGTGTACTTCTTGTCTGTTACTGTATTATTCATGTGTTCACCTATCCTAAGGAATAAACTCACTTTATTATATCTAAGACTCGTTTCAGTTCAGACCCAGTGATATATATATCATCTGTTATATATATTTATGTGACCTTATACAGCCTGCCATAATCTCACCGTGACAGTATCCAGCTTCTACTAGGACCAATATCACTACTACATCTCATTATCGTGTCTTATAGTTATACATATTAAACTCAGGTGGCCGCAAAAAAGGACAAATTGTCTGCCTCAGGTTGGTCCTGGTGTTGGATGATGGGAAAACAATAGTTTATATCATGTTATCTTGCTAAACAAACTCCAGAGCTCTGGAATAGGGAAGCATGCTTTACACTGGTTTCATTCCTACCTATCAGGCAGATCCCAACATGTGTTTATCTCGGGCACCAGCTCCATCCAACCCCTTGCAAATCACGTGCGGTGTCCCGCAAAACTCACTGACACAATCTTATATGCACACAGCCCTAGCTTCTCTGACCTTGGACACATACTTCAATCTGACTTTTTGAGACTTAAAAATTGGATTTCACAAAACAAACGGTTTCTAAACACGGACAATACTGTAACAATGGTATTTAAGACCAAGGCTAAATTTCTAAAGCTTCCAATGAATGAGCTCCAGATCAGAACCAACTCTAATATTATCCTAGCCCCTGTTACTAGTTTCAAATATTTGGGCATATAGTTTGACTCCCATTTAACATTTGCGATGCACATTGATACCCAGATAGCCAAAACCTATGCCAAACTAAGTGTACTATATAGGAACAAATCCCCCCTAAATCTGCTGGTCAGAAAGCGCAGCGCACAGCAGATGCTAATGCTAATTATAGACTATGGGGACATAGTATATGGCATGGCACCCAAACGCACCTTGGCAAAATTGATACTCTCTACAACTCAATATGTCGCTTTGTCCTCCAATGCAACAACTACACACATCACTGCGAAATGCTAAAAGAACTAAATCACTACTTGAGTCTAGGCACAAAGTTAATCTTTCCTGTCTTGCTTCAAATACTTTCTGGGCAAACTACCTGCCTATCTGAACAAGCTCCTCACCTCTACCACATGTATGTATGTATTTATGTATGTGTCTTTATTTATATAGCGCCATTAATGTACACAGCGCTTCACAGCAGTAATACACACGACAATCATAATATAAAAATAATACAAATAACAGATCATGGAAAGAAGTGCTTCAGACATAAAAGTAACATTTAGGAAAAGGACTCCCTGCTCCGAAGAGGTTACAATCTAATTAGTAAGTAGGAAGAACGCACACAGACAGTAGGAGGGCATTCTGGTTAATGCGTCTGCAAGGGGCCAAGCTTTATGTATCAAGTGTATAGTATTAGCCACGGAGCTACTCGTATGCTTTGTTAAGCAGGTGTGTTTTAAGGTGGGTCGAGAGGGTGCTAGTCTGATATTGAGAGGAAGGGTATTCCAGGGGTGTGGGGCAGTCAGTGAGAAAGGTTTAAGGCGGTAGAGGGTTTTAGATACAAAAGGGGTAGAGAGAAGACATCCTTGAGCAGAACGCAAGAGTCGGGATGGTGCATGCAGCACTTATCATTGGAGATCTTACTCTAAAAGTCTGTTTCTGGTCCCAAGGTTCAACAAAGTATCCGGACGCTCCTTCTCTTACCGTGCACCCCACAACTGGAACAATCAACCGGAGACTCTCACATCCACCACCAGTCTAAGTTCTTTCAAAACTAAAGCTGTCTCACATTTTAATCTGGTCTGTAACTGTTATATATGCCTATAAACATATATTATCTTTTACTGTGCATGCAATGTCTTGTATATAATGTATAACCCATTTCACTCATTGCAACTATGTATTTGTAACAATGTATTTGTCATTATAACTCTGTGCCCAGGACATACATGAAAACGAGAGGTAACTCTCAAAAGTATTACTTCCTGGTAAAACATTTTATAAATAAATAAATGACCGCTGTATGCATCAATAGATTTTTAATGAATATTTACTCTGCTTTGACCCAAAACAGGGAGTGCAAAACCAGCACCAAACACTGGCAAGATTGTAATTGTACTTTCCATACGTCAGTAGGGTGATCTCATTTTCACATACCTATAAAACTCTTTGAGAGTGGAGTAATTCAACAAGATGTAGGGGAAAGTGGACAAGTTGTACCCAGGATCCTTCATTCTGAGCCATTCAAGTACCAGATAATCCAAGTGAGAAATCATGAAGTCTTTTACACTTCTGTAACCCAAAGCCGCAGATACTCCTTCCAACAACTAGGAACCAAAGGAGATAAAGCATAAAATATATAATCTTGAAGAATTAGGATGTCATAGAACAGCTAGAAATAAACATCTTTTTAACCAAACTGGCAACAACTGTTATGCAGAACACATATTTTTACACACAAACTGGTACAATATATTACATTCATACAACATAATATTAAGATTGAATGCAGGTCCCCTATAATAAATACCTAGGTTAACAATAACGTTGACGCAATATAGATATTAAAACAGCAATGCTACATTCCCCCTTTTCTCTTTTTTATTTGTATATGTAAAGCCTCCACGCGTATGGGGATTTTATCTATTTTTTAAATGTTCTTTTCGTCGGGTTTTAATTGGTTTAATAAAACTTTATTATTTTTGTGCACTCGTGTGACTTTTAGCGGTCGGCCCCATCTATGACTTAGGCTATTTTCTAGCTTTCAATGTGTCTACACTACCACTCCTAGTGTAACCTACCTTGAATGCAGCTATTAGGGGCTTTGTGTGATCCATCTGTGATCATTTATCTGTGTTATTCCCCTATAATAATACCTAGGTTAACAATAAGGTTGACGCAATATAGATATTAAAACAGCAATGCTACATTCCCCCTTTTCTCTTTTGTATTTGTATATGTATAGCATGTGACAATGTATAATTCTACATTCTTACCCAAGCTGGAAATCGTTCAGTTCTGTTATAAATCTGTACAAATCTTGATCGTGCGACAAACATAATGGCCGCCTCCTGACTCTATGCTGTAGTCTGAAATGCTGCAGCTGATATGTTATATATAAAATTATATTACTAAGTGTAACACATTATTGTTACAGCTTTCAGAGTATTAGACAGTTGGCTGTTTGGAACACAGCATCAAATCTGTTTGTGATACTTTGTTGCCAAAGGCCAGAGCTAAAAAAGGTGTGTGTGAGAGCCTGTTTCAAAAGAGGAAGTGGATATGACTTTCTAAATGGTTGCTGTAACCGCCAAAAGGATTACATAAAACTACATTTAAAAAAAAAAAAAAAAACATTAAAAATGGCATTAGGAGTTAATAAAAAAAAATGCAGACATTATTACCTAATACTACAGAACTGATTGGGTTTTTTTTTAAACTGATTTTTTTCACGTTTTGCTGCTTTAATATGTGCCTCTGGACGTTATTCATTCTTTGCAGATTGTGATGCCTGTTAGTTTTGAAATTGATGACAAAAAAGGATCTATTTTTTGTCCCAACCTACAAGTAAAGTAATCAATAATGATGGTATACAATTTTGAAATATGCCACTGGCTATGCTTTTGCATCATTACATACAGTACAGAACTGCCTATAATTGTTTGATAAGCAAATGCATTGTCACCAAGCAATAGAAAGTTCTTAGCACTTCAGTGAACACTGCGGTTTGGTGGAAGGTACAGTACACGACGCCTCATTCTTCAGATGCATTTGCAATGACTTCTGTATTTACGGATTTCTTCTGCTCAGAGGCACTTGCCTTTCTGATGAGTTGAGGCTCTAGTCCGTTCTCTTTGACAGACTGACAAATGGCAAACAGTGCCTGCTTCTCACACACGGGGCTGCAGCGCAAGATCACGGATATCAACATCAGCAAAGTAGATTTTCTATTGCACTGTTCATCTGGGAGCTCCTCTGGGTCAAGGCCGCTGCGAGACTTCAGATACGAGGGGAAAGAGTGGATGTTAATTTACGTTAATTAATCAATAATACAGTAAATTTCATGATCCATTAGTAGAAAAAGAAAGCAGATATAGAAAATAGAATTGTGATATAAATAAAGCACCTGTGATCAAATCCTTCTAAGGCTGAGTCCATAGAGACTGCAGCCGTGCGGAGGCACGTGGAGGCTGAGGGAAAGCGGGTGCTGTCCCAGGCCCAAGTACGCGCGCCGCCCGGGGGAGTGTCTGGGGGCAGGCCAATGACATCACGGAGATGGTTCACCCTCATTGGGCGAACCGCTCACGTGACCGGCCCTCCGCTCCCCTCAGCACCAAAACTTAAATTGAGCTGTCTCCTCCGCATGCATGTGTAAGTGTGCGGAAGCGCATCTTAAAGCCGCCCTCATAAAGGGTGCCGGGGGTAAGTCCGCTGCCTCAGCGCGGCTCAGCGCTGACCATGCCCGCGGCCTAAGGCTGCGCTTATAGTGACGGCGACGTCAGGCTACAGTCGCTGGAAAAATCAAATTGAGATGACTTCCAGTGATCGCGACCAAGCCGTCGCTCCGCGCTTACTTTAAGTGCACGCGACGGCGGCAATGCATTTGTTTTGACGCGACGTCGCTAGAAGCGCAGCCTCATGCAACTTCAGCAGGAAACCTACACAGCTTCGCCTTTAAAGAGGCAGTTTGGGTTTGTTGTGTCACGTGGTAACATTTATTTTTATTTATCGAACCCATGACCCATCATACACTGGGAGCTATGCTTTTACCTGCTATACTATAGGATTGGTGTCATTGTGCACCGCACACGTGGACGCAGGGAGGAGAGAGCTGCAGATGCCGGGTAAGTCCTCGCGCGACGGCCATTTCGTGATCCCGGTAATAACGCGGTCTCATGTGGACAACGAGCACCGCGTTATAACGGGGTTCAGCTGTATGTGCTGTAACGTGGGGCTGAGGACTCGAGAGGATTTTGTTTTTTGGCATTACTCAGAAAATAAATGTGAGTGCTTTTTACTCTGGAACGTAAAATCGATTGGAAATAAAGATCCCTAAATACATCATGCTCTACAGTATAGCCAATGTAATAGACAGCACTCACACAAAGTAGATAAATATACACAAAGCGGGGTGCCACGGACTAGAGAGGGCCCAATCCCTCTCAAACACAATAAAGTACTGAAGAAAATCCAGCACACCCTAATAATAGATACAAAGTCACTGGTATATAACCAATTTGAAAATTTAATCAGTGCACAAATAAGTCAAACAACTGACTACGCCACACTAGGCAAACAGACAACATATAAGTAGGGCCATATATAGGATGTACAGGAGGATAAGGGATAAAGGAAAAGTAGGATGGGGCAACAAAGGGAAAGTGAGGTGAATGGTGGAAGGGGAACAAAGAAAACAAAAAAAGTGGGTCACAACGGGGGAATATAGGGGGGCAACGTTTCGGGACTTGTCCCTTCGTCAGGCCCGTTCCCCTCAGTCCCAAGGGGACAAGAGGGTACTTCCCTCACCCCAAACCCACAACAACAGAACTGACCCCAAGTAAAAACAATAGAAGACCCTCCACAAATTCTAAATAATATTCTGATTAGATACACATACAATATCCCTAAACTAATTGGCAAAATAAGTCCACAGTTTAACTTTCAAATAGATATATTCAATTTAGATGTGTGGATAATTAGCTATATTAGAACCTCCACAGGATTACCCTCAAAGGGCTACCTAAAATAGGTGAAAATAAAAACATACCATATTTAAAGCAGAGTATTATTTGGTCCTCTCATATGCTAATCAATGTATGAAAAGAGCTGAACACACAAACAAATAATGTATAAAGAGGCTACTATATATATATATATATATATATATATATATATATATATATATATATATATATATATAAATAAAGATCATTAAATCTATAAAAATATGACCTGGTGGGTAATTGGGGACCCTGAACATAGGACAAGATCATAAAGGAACTATATAGAACCAGGGTGTCAGGCCAGCGGTGGGGGACACATACCACGGGCGAAAGTTGGATCAATCCGCACAGGCGGCAGGACACAGGTACCCAACACCACAGACACATACCCCAATAAAGGGGGCACTAGAGACACTAGTAAAGGGTACCAGGCATCACAAGACCATGGGGCCAGAGAATCACTCTGTGGCAACTGTGGAAAAGACGGTAGGGGGCACTTTGGTTCAGAGGTAGCAACCCATATTCAGTTCTTTGTTCATGCCCGATGGGGTCATAGTGCCAAGGGTTCTTATCCATTTTGATTCTCTCTGTAGCAACATCTTGTGTAGATTGCCTCCACGCCGCCCCATTTTAATGCCGTCTATTACCTGGTACCGCAGTTGACTCACAGTATGCCCAGCTTGTGTGAAATGATGTGCTACCGGTGCTTCAGGGTCACATCTGCGTATGGCTGCCTTATGCTGTCCAATCCTGTCCTTCACCCTCTGGGTGGTCTCACCCACATAGCCCTTGCCGCATGGACATTTGATTAAATATATGACGTCCTTTGAGAGGCATGTATAGAAGTCTCCAATTTTATAAATTTTACCAGAGACAGGGTTTTGGAAAGTGGGACCCTCCACAATATTATTGCAATGGGTACAGCTACAGCATCTGTAGCAACCCATTTTCGGCGTGCCAAGAAACATTTGTTTAGTGGTTGTCCCCCCGAGGTCCGCCTTAACTAGGCGATCCTGAAAATTCTTTCCTCTTTTGTATGAAAATAATGGAAGTTCAGATAATGCAGGAGCCAACACTGGGTCACTGCTCAGGAGAGACCAATGTCGTTGTATGATATTTTTAATCTGACCACTATTTGTATTGAAAGTTGAAACAAATGGAATGGAGTATTTCCTTTTTTCACAAACAACCTGTCCCGTGGGTGTCCAGCTTTCAGCTTTTATACGTTGGTTGGACAATATCTTCCTAGGATAACCTCTGGAGCAAAATTTAGACTGAATCTTATCCATGCCCTCCTTTATTTTAGATGGACTGCTTATTATACGCTTTGCGCGCAAAAATTGACTATACGGCAGTGATACAATGGTTCCAGGAGGATGGAAGCTAGAGAAGTGTAGTAAGTTATTTCTGTCCGTCGGTTTGGAAAACAAATCCGACTCTAATTTCCCATCGTGTACACTAATTGTGGTGTCAAGAAAGTTAATCTGTACTGGATCGTGTATACAGGTAAATCCAATGGTGGGGTGGGCCATATTAAGATCAGACACAAAATTTGATAGAGATGGCACATCACCCTGCCAGATTCTTTGTGAATTATGGGCGTATGTGGGTGCGCTTGATAGATGACGTGTTTTTAATCTGGCAGGGTGATGTGCCATCTCTATCAAATTTTGTGTCTGATCTTAATATGGCCCACCCCACCATTGGATTTACCTGTATACACGATCCAGTACAGATTAACTTTCTTGACACCACAATTAGTGTACACGATGGGAAATTAGAGTCGGATTTGTTTTCCAAACCGACGGACAGAAATAACTTACTACACTTCTCTAGCTTCCATCCTCCTGGAACCATTGTATCACTGCCGTATAGTCAATTTTTGCGCGCAAAGCGTATAATAAGCAGTCCATCTAAAATAAAGGAGGGCATGGATAAGATTCAGTCTAAATTTTGCTCCAGAGGTTATCCTAGGAAGATATTGTCCAACCAACGTATAAAAGCTGAAAGCTGGACACCCACGGGACAGGTTGTTTGTGAAAAAAGGAAATACTCCATTCCATTTGTTTCAACTTTCAATACAAATAGTGGTCAGATTAAAAATATCATACAACGACATTGGTCTCTCCTGAGCAGTGACCCAGTGTTGGCTCCTGCATTATCTGAACTTCCATTATTTTCATACAAAAGAGGAAAGAATTTTCAGGATCGCCTAGTTAAGGCGGACCTCGGGGGGACAACCACTAAACAAATGTTTCTTGGCACGCCGAAAATGGGTTGCTACAGATGCTGTAGCTGTACCCATTGCAATAATATTGTGGAGGGTCCCACTTTCCAAAACCCTGTCTCTGGTAAAATTTATAAAATTGGAGACTTCTATACATGCCTCTCAAAGGACGTCATATATTTAATCAAATGTCCATGCGGCAAGGGCTATGTGGGTGAGACCACCCAGAGGGTGAAGGACAGGATTGGACAGCATAAGGCAGCCATACGCAGATGTGACCCTGAAGCACCGGTAGCACATCATTTCACACAAGCTGGGCATACTGTGAGTCAACTGCGGTACCAGGTAATAGACGGCATTAAAATGGGGCGGCGTGGAGGCAATCTACACAAGATGTTGCTACAGAGAGAATCAAAATGGATAAGAACCCTTGGCACTATGACCCCATCGGGCATGAACAAAGAACTGAATATGGGTTGCTACCTCTGAACCAAAGTGCCCCCTACCGTCTTTTCCACAGTTGCCACAGAGTGATTCTCTGGCCCCATGGTCTTGTGATGCCTGGTACCCTTTACTAGTGTCTCTAGTGCCCCCTTTATTGGGGTATGTGTCTGTGGTGTTGGGTACCTGTGTCCTGCCGCCTGTGCGGATTGATCCAACTTTCGCCCGTGGTATGTGTCCCCCACCGCTGGCCTGACACCCTGGTTCTATATAGTTCCTTTATGATCTTGTCCTATGTTCAGGGTCCCCAATTACCCACCAGGTCATATTTTTATAGATTTAATGATCTTTATTTATATATATATATATATATATATATATATATATAGTAGCCTCTTTATGCTCTACAGTATGTTTTGGCTAATTAAGGGTTCACAAATTAGTACTTCAGTGAATCTAAAGCTATAGTTAAAAGAGCGGGTTATAGAGCATTTCTAAGACAATTCATTGGGCATATTCAAGAGACCACAAGAATAGATACATTTCTCTAATATAGAAATTTGAGGTCTTGACAGTGAATTGTGCAATTAGGTTGAAAAATGATAAGCAAAGACCATGTAAAATAAAAATAAAAAGCGACTGTTGAACCATCTGAGAGGGGCTGGAGCCATGAAGGTCGCAGGAACATAGAAGAGCAAAATTGTTTTGGGCAACAAGAAGGCTGCGCTTATACAGCCGGCGACGCGACCGATGACGTCATCCGTCGCCATTGCGATAGTTGTAACTTAGTTTAAGGCGACGTCGCTGGCTGCAAGGCCAGTGACGTCATAAAAGGGGAGGGCAGAGGCACGGAGAAGCTCCCGATTGGCCGCAAGGGGAGACCGTCGCCGAAAAAATCAAATATCAGTGACTACCAGACTCCTGGTAGCACTGTCGCTCCGTTGCCGTTGCATGCAATATAAACACACGCGACGGCGACAATGCATTTGTTTTGCCGCAACGCAGCCGTCGCTATAAGCGCAGCCTAAGTTACATTGCTGTCCAAATTCTGACACCTAAATGAGCGAGACTTCAAACTGTAACTTAAATGAGTGATACACCACAGGCCCAAAAATAACACTGGCATTTAAGGCATTAGACATTTTATACAAATGCTTTTTTTTTTTTTTTTTTTTTAGGTTAACAAATATAATACTCTTCACGTATATTAATCCAAGATTTTTTTCTATCCCCATTAACAATTAAAAATCAAAGAGTATTCTTTAAGCTTCTATTTAAAAAAAAAAAAAAAAAAAAGTAATTCATACAGTAATTCAAGTATCCTAGTTGTAAAAACTTGGAGGAAGGAAGAATATGACATTTTAATACAACATTTGTCAAGCTCAGTGTTTTTCCAACTGGGGCTCCTAGGAACCCTTGGGTGCCCCGGGCATTCCTAAAGGGTTCCCTGCAATTTCCCATGTCATTTGAAAATGTTACCAAATACAGAAGAATTTACAATGCATGTGATCTCAGACGCGCTATTAGAGAGGGTTGGGGTTCAATACAATGCATCTGATATCAGACGCGCTATCAGAGAGGGCTGGGGTTCAATACAATGCATCTGATATCAGACACACTATTAGAGTGGGTTGGGGTTCCTTACAATGCATCTGACACGCTATTAGAGGGATGGGGTTCCCCAGAATTTCACAATATAATTCCTTAACCAAGGAAAAGGTTGGAAACCACTGGTCTAGCTCAATTACATTTTTCACTACCCTCTCAAAATGTGTCTAGACTCTCATACATGCTTCTTATGTGACATATAACAAAGATAACAAACTTCCACTACCAAGTAGCTCATTCCTTCTTGAACTTTCATGTAGACATTGTCGAAAGCCTTCTGCTGCAGCTTCAGAGCAAGGGCTTGTGACCTCACATCTTGGAACAACCTACAAACAAAAAACGGCAAAGCTTTGCATGGAATAATGGTATTTCTATATCTCACCACACGCAAATGGTTCCATAGTGACCGAGTATAAAGAACCAACAAAAACAGATGGTATTGTGAACCGGTTTTCAACAAGACAAAGTAACACACAGAAATGCAAGAATGAGGTAAGAAGTCTTCATGAGAGGCAGTTGCTGTAGGAAACTATAAAACTAGGCAAAGAGGGCCCTATTTACTACGCTGTGCTAACAAGACCCCATCTTGCGCCCATTTACGTGCCTCTCAGTTATATACAGAAATAAAATAAACAATTCCCAAATTCTGAAACTGCACTCTCACAGTGAAGAGGTTATATCAGTACTGTATCGCATCTGTCAAATCACAGCACGTTTACTTTACTTTTTATTTTCAAGTGTTGGCCAATAAACTGGTGTTCTTTATTATTATTATTAGTTACCTGCTTACAGACTTTGCAGCTAGCAAACGGACTTGATGATTGCTGTCTGCTAGAAATTGTGGGAAGGCATCGCTCACAGACATGTCTGTGTTTGCTACAGTGAGGATAGCCCATTCAGACTGAGGATCAACCTGCAGTAAAGGGAATCAGAACACAAACCGTGAAAAGGTACAATCTCGCCAAACATTATTTTTGGGTGGAAAACGGAAGAATTATTCTTACTGATAATTTTCTTTCCTCGAGCCCGCCCTGGTAGTCAGAAACAAATGGGTTAAGTTCTTCTCATAGCTGAGCTGGATAGCTTATAGTGCAGAAGCCCCCCCCCCCCCCCCTGATATGTTGCGGAGTATCATCTTACCACTCTGAATAAAAATGATACTTTGAATGGAAATATACACAAACAATTCTTGGGGAAAGAATCTGCGGACCAAGGGCGCAGCCCTTTGTCTCTTCTTGTTGCCACTGTTGAAGCCAAGGTTCGTGAAGAAAGACGAGCCAGAATCATAAGACGCTTCGCATATAACATCTACTGCTCTTTCAATTTCTTTTATGGCCTTTAATACTGTGGACGTCTTCACACCCTACACAGTACTGTATATCTTTTTGGAAATTAGCTAACCACACTCAAAGAGCTCTGGCTACTGACAGATCCTGCTGGTTTATTCACAGCTCCTGCTGTTAAAAAAAAGTAAACTTAAGAGTGACTACATTTTGCAATCCATGGGATCTTTAAATGCGGCCCCTTTTCCAAGGGTAGGATAGTTTTTCTGGTTAAACCACATTTTTTTTTTTTTTTCTGAAAGCTTTTTAAAACCTTCCCCTTATGAGTATGTTCGGTCGAGAGAGTAACAGGCATATTGCAAGCAGCACTGCAAAAGGAAATGTTGGGCACCTAGAAGCAGAGGAAGAAAAAGTGCCTAGAATGCAATAGACGGAGCCACCGAATGGTGCAGCTCGCAGGTCAGCCAGAAAGGAACCGTTCCTAAAGCTCCTGTCCTCCTCCCACCGCCTGGCCGGTTGGAGAAGAAGAATGCCATAACCCAACACCCATCCGGTAAGCACGCTCTGCAGGGACAGCTAGGACAAGACGCCAACGTAGGAGGAGGGTGGACATTATATAGCGTTGGATCCAGTCATTTGTTTACCTGTCCCGCTCAGCCACGCGGACTTAACCCATTAGTTTCTGCCTGTGATGGAGGGCAAAGAGGAGACTGTATTAAATCAATATCTACATTATCAGGTTTCTTCGGCAGTTTTCATTACAAAATAGGTTTAGTATTGAAAAATAATTTGGGGGCAATTTTTTTTTTTTAATTGATGTAAAGCGTTTAAAACAAATAACTCTGCAGTAGTACAGAAAGGAAAGAAAGGTGCAGAAGGCCTAACATGTGAAATCGGGCTCCATCTGTAGGTCACTCACTAAAAGTACTGGAAAGCTCATATGTATCCAGATCGTATTATTCAAATTCCCATGGAAGTGAGAATACCAATGACACAAAAGGACAAAGATGCCTTCCTCATTTCATCTCTATATACAGATGTAGCAAACCTTATTGTGGCTGCCACCCCGCGGTCCCAGTCTGCGGCACCGGAGGGTTAATGCTGCAGCGGGGGGGGGGGTCTCATCCTGAAGCATGGACACCCCGCAGCGCATTCGCAGCAGAAATGGTCTCCGGAACCGCAGACTTTTACTTCTTGGACCGTGGCGCGTCTTACGGACAGCGAGTCTTACTACATCTGTACACCAAACAAAGCGCGAGCTTAGCGCTTATGCTATTTATCCTCCACGAAGGCCAATACATATTATTCTTACATCAAATGTAATGTCTAGTAAATGTTTCAACGTAATGAAGCAAATGACCTTGTATTTTATTCACAGGAGTGACACTGAATGCCAATCTCAAACACTAAGCTATATTGGGACAACTCTTAAGGCTGCAGTCACACGTGATTAAAATGAACAAACTCCCCATGTATTTTTAATAGATAAATCTCACCGATTAGCACCTTTACAACACATTCAGCCACGTGTATGTTGAAATAATTATTGAAAAGGTCTCAAAGTTGCCTGTTTTTCATTAACAAAAGGGACCATGAACAGAGATGGTGAATGTCAGTCTGGTTTGCCCACCTCAGTGATAAAGCAATTATATTTAAATCAAAACTACTGACTGTAAATAGGACAACATGGAGAAGGGGCTGGATGAGGGCGAGATAAAGGCAGCAAAAAAAACAACCAGAAACTCTGGGTTTCAATATTTACAAATGGTTCCAGGGTAACGGTTCAAAAAGGTTTTTAAACACTTACAATTGCTTTAAAAAACTAATTATTCACTTAGATCTATTAAGCATATTATGGTCATTAATTTATTTTGATCCTTCATAGGTCAGTAACTTTATCATACTTAATTACTGCCGCCCATACTTATGGGACTTTATATCTCCTTGAACAGACACAATACTCGAAATCGCACTTTTCATGAGCAGTGTGAATCAGTGAATGCAAAATGGAAATCATTAAGTGCTATTTGCACGTTACACTAAGGAACTACAAACCTTAATCTAACATCAGCGAGGACCGGGACATATGGTCATGTCAGAATGCTATTCATTTACATATGTTTTTTAATCCCGCTTTGCTCTTCTAAGGGTATAATATACTCCCTGTTAACTAAATCGTTTGCACGCTTCTAACATATAAAGTGATGTATACTTGGTTGCAGAAGAACATGATTGTTTTGGGAAACATTTTACCTCGATTAGTGCCTTCATGCAGTTCACAAGGGCGACTCGGACAAACGCCGTGCATTTTCCTTCCCTGGACAAATGCCTTTAAAAGAAAACATTTTGCAGATTTTAATTAAGAGGTTCATGATCAATCCCTTTCCAGAGAATGTACCGCAGGTTCCTCCCCACCGTGGGGAAACATGGGAAAGGTTTAAGACCCCTGTATCATGCGGGCCAATTGGAAGCCGTGACAGATCCTATTGGCCTGTGTGACGTGGGGGATTTACACAACCAGGAAGTACCAGCGGCACCTCTCCCGGTATGTATAAGGGGAACCAGGCGGTCCCTGCAGCTGAAATGAACGCGGTTCAACACTGGAGACCACCTGCTTCCCACCTATGCTTTAAACTTGGAATGCCCCTTTATCTTATTGGTTCTCTTTGCTCATAGTAAGGATTAAATCTGTAAGGGGTCATGAAGCCTTCCTTAAGAAATGTACAATGTTGTCCGTATTATGGAGGCTCAAAGTTAGGAGCACTCTCGAAAACAGCATAAACTGTTCCATGTTTCGACAATCCTGTACCCAAGCAACACAGGGAGTAAAAGGTAAAAGACAGGCACGAGGTGTGAAACACATGAATATTTGGGCGCATTAAGACATTCACTATTTTCACATTGCAGTGCCACCTCCTTCAGTCATAAGTAAGAGGGAATAGTCTGTCTTTTATATGGAAATCTGCTAGAAGGAACAGTAAGCGATTAGGATGAAAAAGTGAAGGCAACGTGTTGAAAATAAATAAATAGGTTTATTACAAAGTTGGAAGGGGCATTAAGCCCGATTTTCATGTCCTAACGTTCAAACGATCAGTTCTATGATTAGGGGAAAACATACCAAAAAGCTTGAACAACACTTAAGAACTGTCCCTCGGCGTCACGTGCTTCCTCAGTGTCTGCTGGGTCCTGCCCAAAACTCGCCACTAAAGGAAGCAGACTTTTCAGTATGGCAGCACATACTTCTTGGTCCCGGCGGTAGGAAGAACACACGTTACTGCAAGGAAGGAAGGGAGGTAACTAGGGAAATACAGCGGATTTCAGCATGCAGTGCGGAGAGACGGAACCCCGACTTACGCAAGCGGCTTCAGCAGGGTGAGGGTGTCCTCAACAGGCAATGGAGCATCTTCCACGGGCAGTTCATTTAAAAGTTGTAAATACTACAGCGAAAGAGAGAGAAACACAATTACTGGCTATAGTAGGTGCGTCATAAAAACAGGCAATTATTAATGGCACGGCAGGAACAATTCCAACATTTAACATGTTACTGGAAGTAACACACCATTGTAATGTAACAGGATATGGCTAACCCTGCATCTCAGTCTGTTACTGCTGGTCATATGCTGTGCCTGTGTCAGGACAACAGTATACGGTAGCAAAATCCTTATGGCCTATTGCAGGTCACAGGAGATTTTGTTATTCCAGAAGAACGGCCTCCATTTTTTATCGCTTTTCATTTTCTATAACTTAATTTATGCTTTTCAGGAGGTGACAAAGGCGGGAGAGGGAGTAGTTAGTATGATACCCTTTCTTGGACCAACAAGTGCGTGATTTTCAGGAATTAATTTCGCAAAGTGAATAAATCCCCTGGGTGTCTGTATAATGAGAGACAGCAGACAGAGATAGCTTGTTCTAAAGTGTAAGGGCGATACCACAGATAATGGCTTCATAGAAAGCTATGGGAATCACAAAAGGGAGCGGGGAGAGAAATATCCTTTTATTGGGTGCACTCCTGTCCCAAACACAGGGCCGGTGGTGTGTATGATTATTAATCACATCACATTGTGGGTATATGTTTACCCTTGTATCTCTTGCACAGAAACAAGCTGGCGTACCAGGTGAGTTAATATGCAAGAACAGATCCTTTGAACATATAGGGTATCTCTATGTACATTTAAAAACTTTTTTTAATACAAAATATAGTGAACATTGTAAACTCAAACGTGAAAATAACTTGAAAATGCAAATGAGACTCTCAAGAGTCTGCGTGCGGCTTGAAAATATGTAATATATCAATTACATATACAGCTATAGTGAGACAGTTTTGTAGTCAATAATGTAATTGATATATTACATATTTTCTAGCCGCACACAGTATATTTACATATACTTTATTAAGTGACCAATCTTATATTAAAAGATGCCGATCCCCTACACTTCAGACATATGAGGTGAATGCTGCACACCTAGAAAAGTATAACAATGATACAATTACCGGTGCTCCCGTGCTTGAACGAAAGCCTGTCGTCAGCCCAAAGTATATGGTAGAAGGAACACAGGGCACAACGGATTTCAGATAACTAAACTCATTTATTGAGCCAACACAACGTTTCGACCTTAGTGGTCTTCATCAAGTGACATAGTGCCACTATGTCACTTGATAAAGACCACTATGGTTGAAACGTTTTGTTGGCTCAATAAATGAGTTTAGTTATCTGAAAACCGTTGAGCCCTGTGTTCCTCCTACCGATCACCTACACTTAACACGATAAACATATCACTGGCATCGGGACAGTTTGGTGTTAGGGGTCAAGGTGTTTATTAAACACAAAGGTACTGATAACAAAAGTCACTTCTGGCGCATTACATGAGATCCTAAAACATCACAACACTGCACAAGGTGTAGGCCTGGGTGCCTTAGTAGTTACATAGCTCACCACATGCAGCTGCAGAGGTTTGCTGGTGTCCAGTGAGTTACTGTCAATCAGGGTTAGGAGCCTCCTCCTTATATCCGATGGTCTGAAGGTGACCACTTGGTTCTGGGCGGCAGATGTGCACAGACACAGAAAACTCAGAGTGTGCAGCAGGAGAACATCCTGTTTTGTTAGCTGTTCCTCTGCCAAAGGGCTCACAGCACCTGTTACAAACAAATGCACACACTGTGATGTTTATCTATCCATAACTTTCCTTTAATTCCATAACATTTTCCAAATTGCAACACACCACTTCCTTTTCCATCATAATGGTTTATGTTGTGTATACTGTCTGTTCTCTGCCTTTCCCCTCCCCTTTCTTTAATTCTAACCCCCTCCAAAAATGATAAATCCCCGATAATTGTTTTTTTAAACCATGTTTGGTATGCAGTTTGTTTTCGGCCTAACGATATTCTTGGTATCCGAAGGCTGAGGAACAAATCTGAGGGAAGCCTCTGCTTGGTGTGCACAATATAGCGAGTTAGTCCCCCCGGACCTTCAGGTTGCAATGAGTTCCCAGCACAAAGCAAGTTTATGCTGTAACATGGGGCTGTGTTAGAGAGGAATGTCTTCCACCCATTATATTGTCCAGATCGGTTCTGTGCTGTGGGGACTAGAGGGTCTACAACAGGGGTGGGCAACTCCAGTCCTCAAGGGCCACCAACAGGTCAGGGATATCCCTGCTTCAGCACAGGTGGCTCAATTGAAGACGTTTATACAGTAGGGCCCCACTCATACGGCGGGTTCCGTTCTAGGCCGCCGCCGGAAAGCTACAGTCTCTGAAAAGCGGAACATAGCATTTGCTATGTCCACTGGCGATTTTCCGTCTTTCCTATCCTTCTGAGCATGCGCGACCTCGGCCGCTCCCCCTTCTGAGCATGCGCGACCTCGGCCGTCCCCCTTCTGAGCATGCGCGACCTCGGCCGTCCCCCTTCTGAGCATGCGCGACCTCGGCCGTCCCCCTTCTGAGCATGCGCGACCTCGGCCACTCCCCCTTTTGCGCATACGCAGACATGGCGGCCCCCTACTATATTACAAAAATTAAGAGTGTTTAGGTTCTGGTTACAACAGGTTTTTTGGTTCAGGTATTAGTCCTGATCTTACAAAATATCAATAAACGGTGCACCTATTTGTTGCCCAAATTTGTTTTTTGTTTGCAAAAATGTTCACCTAATTAATTTTACAAGCTTTGGGTAAAAAAAAAAAAAAAAAAAAATGCCAAGTACTAAAAGTAAATGCGTTTTGATAGACAGTACAAGCAGGTAAACCAACCACGCAGCTGCACAGGCAAAAAAAAAAAAAAAAGAGGAGTCTCCATATTGTGTGCAGTATATGCAGTGAGTGTGTGCTGCGAGAGTACTGTATGCGCAGTGTGCAGTGTGTGCACAGTGTGTGTGCAGTGAGTGTGTGCTTGTGCTGTGAGTGCTGTGTGTGCAGTGTATGCAGTGAGAGTGTGATGTGAGAGTGCTGTGTGCTGGTGCTGTGTATGCAGTGAGTGTGTGCAGTGTGCTGTGTGTGTGCAGTGTATGCAGTGAGTGTGTGCAGTGTATGCAGTGAGTGTGTGATGTGAGAGTGCTGTGTGCTGGTGCTGTGTATGCAGTGAGTGTGTGCAGTGCATGCAGTGAGTGTGTGCAGTGTGCATGTGTGTGCAGTGTATGCAGTGAGTGTGTGCAGTGTGCTGTGTGCGCAGTGTGCTGTGTGTGTGCAGTGTATGCAGTGAGTGTGTGCAGTGCAGTGTATGCAGTGCAATGTATGCAGTGAGTGTGTGCTGTGAGAGTGCTGTGCGCTGGTGCTGTGTGTGTGTAGTGAGTGTGTGCAGTGTGCTGTGTGTGTGCAGTGTACAAAAACAAATTGACATTATTATGTTTTTTTAATTCGGGGGCCATATATATATATATATATATATATATATAATATAAATATCCATGGATATAGGGGATATATATTAAATGAGATATATATATATATATATATATATGATATATATATTTTGGATATATCTATATATCTATATCATACATATATATATATATACACATACATACATATACATACATATCCATCACACAGATCCCTGTCCCGCCTCGCCTCCGCCCCACAAGCCCCGCCTACCAGAGCACACACTGTCAGATGGGCAAGAACATGAAAAGCAGCCGCTTGGTAAGCGAGAGGTGAGCATCAGCGCTGGAGAGCACAGCCACTCTCCACTATAAACACAGCCTAAGTCTCGCTTCGGGCAGGAAAAGAGAGCAGGGGGGCCAAGATTCAGGCATCCAAAAGAAGAATTGCAGACCTCACTAGAGCCCATCAGAGGGACGGCAGCGGCTTGACCCAAACACATCGAAACAAGGCGAGGGTGGAGCTAAAGTTACTTCTCACTTCCCAGGCCGAAAAATCCCTTAATTGGACTAAAAGTAGAGAAGGCCAACAAATCTGGTGCTATGTTGGCAGCCAAAATGAGGAGAAAGCAAGTGAGCCAGTCTATTCACGCCATAAAACAAGAATTGGGTTTATCCACTTCTAACCCCTCATTAATAAGCAACGAATTCAAGTCCTTTTACTCCAACCTATATGACGGCAATAAAACGATTCACATTTCTAAGACGTCTAAACAAATGGAGAATTTCCTTAATGAAGCGAATCTCCCCACAATCTCTAAAACAGATAATATTAATCTGGGTAAAAAAAAATAGAGATGGAGGAACAATTATTGGTTATTAAAAATCTGAAATCTTCAAAAGCTCCTGATCCAGATGGTTTCTCCAACTTATATTACAAGAAATTCTCCCATATATCAGCTCCACATATGCCATCTCTCATCAATTCTATATTTTCAAACTCCCAATTTCCAAGTACTATCGCTGCACACGTCCATTGCCCTAATTCACAAAGAAGGGAAGGACCCGAACATCTCCCTAATGAATTCTGACCTAAAAATATACGCCAAGATTTTAGCCAATAGACTGAACAAATTTCTTCCATCACTGGTCCGCCCAGGTGGGTTTTATCATGGGTAGACAGGCCTCAGATAAAGCAACCCAGAGTTCCCCCTGATCCAAAATAAAGAACAGATTGGAATTCATTTGCCATATGGAGAAGCTTGTAGGCCTGACAAACGACACTTGGAGTGAATTCCTTTAAGTATGGCAAGGAGATCCTCTCAGAAGGTATCCAGTAGGTGGACGTAAGGTCAATCATGCTATAAAATATCTAGGTAGTGGAAACTCAAGACATGGCCAAAGTAAGAAGGGTGTAGGCCAAAGCTGGCAGACCATGGAGGAGGGATAAAGGAAAGAAGATCTGGCCACCCGAGTTGCCAGGTCTCCGGAGTGGGCTCCTCCCTACGGGGTAATGAGGATAAGGATTTGAAAGTTTAAGGTGCTACACAACAGCATGTTCTGTATCTAGAGCAAAGCATGCACAACTAAATCACGCACTATACGACACACACCATTTGTCGAACTCTGGAAGGCACCATGACATGACAAAGGATTCCCCGCATTATAAGCATGTGTATATGATCTGTTTGTCACAAAGCAGCTCATTTATAAAAGCAAATATTACCTACCAGTGACGTTCTGCAGCTCCCCAAATTCAATGTTATCGTTTCCTTCAGTAGAACTGTGGTCATCAAAGAGGTCCACTGTTGCGTGGTCCTCTACTTCCATTCTGCTTGCTTCTAACTCACCGTCCATGAGATCTACCTCACTAGCCTCAATTGGGTTTCCACTGCAGGTTATCTGCACACACATTAAAGCAGTCAGTCATCAAAAACGTGGTCATTCCTTGTGTAATTCAGATATAATGTACATTCACCCCAATGACGAACAAATAAATAATAACAATGTATGAAATTAAACAAAAGAGTAATTCCCCAATATTTCAGACCTACTTTGGTAAGTTCATGTTGGCTTGGTAAAGCCAAAATGGTGTGTATTTTTGTTAGCTACTGCATAGGCGGTAGCTGAAACACGTTC
Organism: Ascaphus truei; assembly: GCF_040206685.1. NCBI lineage: Eukaryota > Metazoa > Chordata > Amphibia > Anura > Ascaphidae > Ascaphus > Ascaphus truei. Next base: position 381,726,321 of record NC_134485.1, read on the forward strand.
ATTTCCGCTCCCGGGACACCCCGGCTCCTGAGATATTTAGAGTGGATGGTGCCACGGGTACTTCACGGAGGTTTACATCTCCCGCATGACTCGGGCCAGTAGGAAGTCGAGACGGAGGCGTCATTGCTTCCTATTCGACCGTGTCAAGTGGAAGATTTGAATCGCTCTTGGAGGGAACAGTACTGGCAACACCTTTCCCCGGGAATAAGGGGGTCTCTAGGAGCAGAAATTAACACAGTTTAGTAGCGGCGACCCCCTGCTTCCTATACATGTAAAGAATAAAAATGAAATGAGCAGGGCAAAAAAAAAAACAGTACGGGGAACACATCGACCCCTTATCTGTGTCACAAAAGCCCCTTATCTGTGTTAGGGTCTTTGGGTTACATGATTCCACGTTGTGCATTATATCAGGGGCGCTCAACTCTAGTCTTCAAGCCCTCCAACCCAAACAGGTCAGGTTTCCAGGATATCCAAGCTTCGTCTGAGCCTCTGATTTGAGCCACCTGTGATGAATCAGGGACTGATTGAGCCATCTGTGCTGTACCTGGGATACCCTGAGATCCTGACCCGTTGAGGGAGGGGGCTTGAGGACTGGAGTTGAGCACCCCTGCATTTTATGGTATGATTCCCCTTTGTTTAAGTGTATAGCTCGTCAGAGAATTATTCCTATTGCACAGGAGCATGCAACAGCCTATCGGGAGAATTTGGCCTCGCTGGTCTCTTGTATACAGTCTGTATACAGTTGTCCTATCCTACAGAATCTTTGGATTGTTTTTATTAAGTTATTTTAATGGTTCTCTTGAGAAAGAAACAAATAATATACTGCAAGGGTTAAAACTGTTCTACATAGATACCAACTGCTTCAAAATACATCAAATACCCCAAAGTGTCCCGTGGCCTATATTTTATCAAGTAAAACATACTTACTAAATGTTTACAAACGTCAGCCAGATCATTTAACATTCTTGGTGTTAAAAGACGTAGGAACAAGTCTGAGAGGAACCTAGCTGGACCGCACTGCAGAGACAGGAGAACATGGAACAAACTGAGGAATTCGCTCCGTATTCAGAACTTTACAGATAACACAAAACTCGACAGAATCACCACCACGGTTATTTCAGCCTTTGTGGCTTTAATACTATAAACGCCTCTTGCTTGCCGAGCAGTCTGAGGAGCGATACAGTCCCTTCCGGCAATGGCGTGAAATGTAGAAACTGTAGGCGGGAAAGGTCTACTTAAGGCCAGCTACTCTCCCCACAGAAGTGTTTAAATTAACCCATAAAAAGAATCAATCATCCTGGCCATCCTGGCAGGGAACCTCTAATGGATATAACAAAAGGAACGTATAAAAGTTAAAAAGCAGAAAATCAGGATAAAAGTGCAAAACTGCAAAAAAACAACAAACACCATAATAATAATAACAAAGGACATTTTTTTTCCATTTGTGATAAATCTAGCAATTTTTGGCACAGTTTTTGCCTCGGTTTTGGAAATTGAGTGGAGAAAGGACCCCCCAGTGGTTCCCACAGCAGCGTACGTGAAGGTGACGGAGGAGAACGTTCCTGAGCTGCTGGATATAGGTAAAACCGATAAAGTGTTTCAAATCTTTCATTATATCAACTGCAGCAGTAGTGCAGGATAGATTTAATAACATCTACATTTAGCAGAAGTTGAACTTGATTGACATGTGTCTTTTTTTTTTTTAACCTCATCTACTATGTAACTATGTAACATGCTGCTATGTAACATGCTGCTATGGAATGAAATATGTCGGCGCAACAGGACTTAAGTGGAGAGTTAGTGTGTTGGAACACATTAGGGATGTATTGATAAACAATAACCCCCCAGTTGCAAGACATGTATGGAGATTTCATAAAGGAAATGTGCAATGTATTTCATGTGTTGGGATCTGTCATGTCAATTTGGGAATTAGACAAGGGAATCTAGATTCAACTCAATTTCAGCATCTTTATAAACCTTTGTGTCGTATGTCATTAATGTGTATATTTATTTTATCTTCTATGGGTTTAAGATACAGGTACTGCATCCCAGGACTATATACCGAACATCCGGTTAATTGAATAGCCCACCCTAGAAAAAGCACAAGTAGTGTGAAACGTGCGTTGAGGGGGATCCGGTTTACTGGAGGAATCCCCCCAACAGCGGGGCATTTGAGCATCATTTGGAAGAAAAAAAAGTTATTATTATCACCGCCGTCCGGAGACCTACGGGTTGCGGTGTACTGCTGACCGCTGTCCGGAGACCTACGGGTTGCGGTGTACTGCTGACCGCTGTCCGGAGACCTACGGGTTGCGGTGTACTGCTGACCGCTGTCCGGAGACCTACGGGTTGGGGTGTACTGCTGACCGCTGTCCGAAGACCTACGGGTTGCGGTGTACTGCTGACCGCTGTCCGGAGACCTACGGGTTGCGGTGTACTGCTGACCGCTGTCCGGAGACCTACGGGTTGGGGTGTACTGCTGACCGCTGTCCGGAGACCTACGGGTTGGGGTGTACTGCTGACCGCTGTCCGGAGACCTACGGGTTGCGGTGTACTGCTGACCGCTGTCCGGAGACCTACGGGTTGGGGTGTACTGCTGACCGCTGTCCGGAGACCTACGGGTTGCGGTGTACTGCTGACCGCTATCCGGTGACCTACGGGTTGCGGTGTACTGACGATATGTTACGGTTCCGAGGTTTTTGTGTGAAACGGGCGTGCATATGCCCAGGGCGTTGCTATAGTCAGTAATTTGTCATGTTTTTGAACGCTCTATATTAAATTAAGGCAGTGCCTTTGTATGCTCCTTACATCTTTGCATTCTACAAACGTACATCAGAAAACAACCCTCTGTGCTAAGCTGTTTTCCAGCTTGTTCTTAAGACAGAGACATGACATTATTATACTAAAAAAAAAGGGGGGGGGGAAGAGTCAGCATTACCTTTATACAATTACATACACAGCTGATGCACTGTGCTACTAATGCCCCCAAGGAGATGATCTTGGCCTCCTCACCCAGTTTAGATTTTAGGAGGGAAACGCTCTCTCCTGCACACTGCATCAGCATCTGCAACAAGAACATAAAGGAGAAGTGCGTGATAACAGGCTGCGGGACACGGAGTCTTTGCACAGATTCCTCACCGCACTCAAACAACTGGACACATCTAAAATCAGCACAAAGCAATGGAGCGACTCCTGTAAAACTAAAATCTTGGCACGAAAGACTAAAGAATGAGAGAGAAGAAAATAAACTGTCGGAAGAATACAGATTAATAGTGGGGGGGAGGGTGCGGTTCAACCCATGTTCTGCAATGAAACAAAAAATATTGTTATAGTGGATATTTTACTTTTCTAAACCTAGAATGGCCACAGCATTACAAAAGCATCTTAACAGTGATTCCGTCACTAGTCTTAGAATAAAAGTAGCGGGTATTGTAAACTCTGGGGAATTTGTCATTGGGCTTTTTAGCATTCATGATTTCTTTTTACCTTGGCTTTCTGAAATAAATTAGAGTTGCAGGCCTCCTCTTCACTGATCACCCCAGCATAGCGGTAACAACCCAGGACCCCAGTCAGAAGACTCGCACATCGGACAAGGTTAACAGCAGGCGTGGTCTTGAATAAAACAGCAAGATTGGAAAATTCAAGACAAGACGGGATGCAAAGAATTTGTACGAGATGGCGCACGACGGATGGATACTTATTATATATCATTTATAGGAGATGAGCCTTTCAAAGTTTACCGACATTGGGAAGCAAACTATTATTTTTAGCAGGGAGGGTCTGGAGATGAAGAGGGCTTGAATGTAAGGAGAGGTGTTTTGCCGTTTCCAAGCATGTATCTTGTTCAATAAATCCACATAATGTACTTGCACACCAGCTGATGAAAGCGGTTAACATCCCTCGTGATTTAATTTATCAGCACTCCCTCATATAGTCGCCTAAGACTGTTGATTATATTGTAATGTGTTCATCACTCGCCTGACGAAGGGCCCTGCGCGGCCCGAAACGTTGTAAGTAGCATGCACCCCGAATAAAGGAAATCAATGATTAGGCCCATCTTATTCTGGATGCAGTTTTTTTATTGCTCTCTGTTGACGTTAGGCTGTGCTACCCTTGGGCTCCGTTGATTATTATTGGTGTGGCCACACTGCTTAGGGCTTCGCATCTATGTGACCTTGTTTTGCCTGACGGTATCGAAGTTCCCTTGCTCAATGTGTAACACGTCAACACGCAGCGATCACATTTTATGATGAAAAGCAGTACAACGTTTATTCGGCAGGCCCCAATCTTCCTACCTCGGATGAGTAGCTGTTCAGCAGCTGCTCGGACACAGCGAGCAGGTGATGCTCCAGTCTGTCCCGGACAGCTGCATTCACACTCACACATGGAGAGCTGGGGGAATGTGGAGCGTCCGTACCGGGCATAACCGTTATCTCATTGAATGAGGCGTGCAGGTACAGCTCCTCTGTCTCAGAGAAATCGGCAGCAACTTTCCCTTTTTTATAATGTGAACTTAAAAGAAAGAAACATTTAGTGACAGGTGTATGTATATCTTTATGTATATAGCACCATCCATGTACACAGCACTTTACAGCAGTAACGGGTTTTTAATAATAAGGGCTTCAGACATAAAAGTGACATTTAGGAAAAGGAGTCCCTGCCCAGAAGAATTTACAATCTAAGTGGTAAGTAGGGAGAACGTACAGAGACAGTAGGAGGGTGTTCTTGTAAGTGCGTTCCTCCCCACCCCCCCTTTCCTGGTTGAAATAATTAAAAATAAATTGGCCGATTTGGGGGTGGATGGTACTTATTAATCTACAAAGTAACCCTCGCTGGTGGTGTATGCTGTAGTCAATTTTTTCATCCCACTACCACTTTTTATTAACCTGCAATAAAATGAGACTATTCCCACAGCACAGAAATGATCTCACACACCTCGCAATTCTGTAGTCGGGAAAGTATATTACTCACCACTCTGAAAGGCTTCCAAAGAATGTCATAGCAGCACTGGAGTCCTTCATTGTGAGGCTCACAAGAGCTTTCTGAAGAGTAGGGTGGGAGAAGTCTCTGGGAAAAGAACATTTCCAAAGTGAACAAATGTATGTATTTCTGTCATTTACATTTTTATTTATTAAGACAACAGTTTGCGCGAGTTGTATCTCCACTCTCCAACACAGAATCCAAACCCCGATGTGTTATTATTATTATTAAATCACAACCATGTCCAGCTTCGTTCTGAAATATTTTTCCTGGCGGAAGACATTTAAAACTCTAAGCATTTGCATTACATATATTGCATCATTGTACGAAGTAAATTGAATACTTGTGATATAATGATAAAAAAAAATTAAAATAAACTCCAAGGGGAAATAGATTGTGTGTGTGTTTAACGCTTTGCTCCCCAAACTTTAAGCACATCTGAAGCCCACGCAATGCTCAGCAAAGTTCTTTACAATGCACTGTGTGTGTTGGTGGTGTCGTGTTATTTCACAGGTGATGTTCGATATATTATTATACGTCACTGCACTGAACACACCGGGGGCTGCACTTCAGTTTAAAATCGGGCCGGTCTCTCCGCTGGAACCGTCACCCAAACCACCCCCTAAAAAACGAGCCCGTGCCTATGACATCCCTGGCACGACAAAGACACTGTAATGCAGGGATTCTCAACGCCAGTCCTCAAGCTTTCCGCCCCCCCACCCCAACAGGTCAGGTTTTCAGGATATCCCAGATTCAGCACTGGTGGCTCAATCAGAGGCTCAGTCGAAGATGTGTTGAAGACTGAGCCTCTAATTGATCCACCTGTGCTGAAGCAGAGGCTAAGCCAACTGTGCTGAAGCAGGGATAACCTAAAAACCTGACCTGTTGAGGGGAGGCGGTTCTTCAGGACTGGAGTGGAGCACCCCTGCTGCAATGGATAAAAATGTCAATGCCATTAGTACACATTGATGCTGGGAGTGACTGCCCCTTTAAAGGAGACGCACCTGCACTTTCCCCTCTAAGCCTGCGTTATATCCCACATTCTCTGAGACTTTTTATCTTCTGAATTTCAAAGGGGTTCTCTCCGAACCCTTTGGGATTATTAAATGGACACCGGGGAGTCTTCATCTTTAAACACACTTGAAATAAATGCTGTCAAGATTTATCACACATCGTCACAAACCCGAGGAAAAATATATAATAATAATATTTGAATTGCACGGAATATTGTACTTGAGAAGTATAATAATTACGTCACACAATATTGCATATTTTTGCAAATACATCCGATGTGCTTGGAATGTTATTTCACCGGTGATGTTCGGCACAGTCTGAGTGCGCTCTGGTTGTGCGTGTGTCGCAGGACCTGCAGTGAATGTTAAACCACAGCTTTTATTTCATTCTGTTTGCAAAAGTACTCACTTGCTTATAATTGGGGAAAGCTCTGTGTTGTCTTCCGTGTCATCATCCAGGTGCCCAAAAAGTAACCACTTTATTATCTCTTCTTTTAACACGCTTTTACTCCCATTGGCTTCATGCCCAGCTTGCTCCATGCCTGTGTTGAGATGCTCAGGAAGAGCACAGGCCGTGAGAGTCCCAGCCAAGCAATGCACCGCCGAGCTGCAAGGAAGGGGGCAGGGTCAGGGCAGGAAGCAAAGACCTGCCACGTCCTGATCTCCATCGCGGCCAATGGGGCCCGCAAGCCTTTGCCTGGACTTCACACCTTTCATGGGGCCACCCACCTGTACTTATGTTAACTTTGAGTTTACACAATTGTCCTGCCGTCTACTTTGTATCTATAACCAATTGTGATGTTTGCAAATGATGGAAAGAAAAACCACACACTTCCCGAATAATATTGAGCGACAACAAGATATCCTCACGGAAAGAACGGAGCACAGCAATTGCAGTAAGAAGGGGGCTAGATACCGCTGTTAAAAATCCTTTATTCCATGGTAGACATCATGGCATGGGATATGTTAAAAGTCTCGAACGCGTTTCGGGCCGTCGCCCTTTGTCAACGAGAATACTAACTAATATTGAGCGACAATGCAACCATGCACCAATGGTGAGGCCCACACAGAGCCCGTTTTAAAGAACAGATGCAGACAGATTTAAGACTTTTACTGCTCAATTAAGGGCGGATTTAGTTTTCCGGTTCAAGAGTCTGCTATTTTGGGTGGTTGCGGGTGTGTCAGAGCTCATTTTTAGGGAGGGTAGAAGCAGGCTCCTTGCTAATCCTTAACCCCAAAGTTTAAACTCTTTGAAGCAATTCCCATTTCTCGAACTCTGAAATGAGGTCTGAGTGTACCAATGCAACTACAAGTGCACGCATGATAAAGAATATCTGCTTACGGCAGTGGTGCGCAACTGCAGCCCTCAAGAGCCCCTACCAACAGGTCAGGTGTTAGGGATATCCCTGCTTCAGCACAGGTGGCTGAAATCAGTGGATCAGTTGAAGACTGCATTACCTGTGCATTACCTGTGCTGGAGCAGGGATATCCTTCAAACCTGACCTCTTGGGGGGGGTTTGAGGACCCCTTATTTCAGGCATACTTCTCTGAGCAGTTTGAATTGACCGCTCTGCAGTAGGTTTCTGAACCAGTTGTTAGTGAAGGGATCACATTAAAATGCCTCATGGATACTTTATGTACATGTGCCAGTTTGACTACAACAATGCTAGACAGCAAACATGATCGTGAGTTAAGGGGTAGTATTTACAGCGAACTGCATCACCAATACAGAAACCGCTCTTAAGACCCCTCTGTTGCTGTTCGAGAATAGAACGCTTCCCTCTTAAGTTCCACAAGCAGTTGAGTGTTTATGAAGGGAAAAGATGCTAAAAGTCTCATTGGTTATTCTAAACTACATTGTGCGTATCAACCATAAGACCAGTCAAATAAAAACAATATGCAAGCCTGTCTTCTCTATGATAGTTAAAAATGACCATGTATTCTCCTATATTGCTTTACATAGCCGGCAGTGTATTCAGTGCTGAACACAGCAGAGCTTCATCTTTGGTGTTTGAAGCATAGAGAGAACAAGGCCACCGAGTCCACATAAATGTAAACACTTTCCTCCCCATTTAAAAACAAAAAGACAGAACCGTTGCCAATTGCACAGCATTGAAATGGAATCTGCCAATGGCAGGGAGCTAAGGGCCACTTACAGGCTAAGCCGACAAGCCATCTCCTACTTATCCGTGGCCATGACGCTCCCAGGGTACAGGACTATACGATTTCCAAGCTCCTCACCGCTGTATCCTTACACTTTCCTTGGGTCTCCCCCCATCTCAGATTGAAGGTTGTTTGGACAGGATTCCCATTTTCTCACCGTGGATTACACCATTTAATGCTTGTATATGTAACCCCCTGTATTTGTACCTGTCCTTACGCTCTCTATGTAAAAGTACTGCACACACACGGTTGGCGTGATATAAAAATAAAGCATTATACTAAAATAAAACCGGGTAGTCTTTGGATTCTGCTCTGATAAAACCCAACCTGCACATGGATCTCCGGTGGAAGCATTACTGCATCCGACAACTCGCCCATCCAAATATCCCCACGTATGTCTGACTCAAAATAAAGTACTTTCCAGTTGGCCTCCAATAGAGGACCACAATTAGGTTGCTTGGAAATACTCAACGTTGTTGTATTGGACAGTAACTTTGGTTTCTGACACTTATCTACAGAATGTTAGGCTACACACACCGTACTGTATATCTCATACCTTGAAGGCTTGCCAGCAGAGCCCGAGAATACCTTCCAGAAGTCCCGGTTAGCCGGTATCAGACCCCCTTGTAAGACGGCTCCAAGCAGGGCAAAGCTTTCTGCTTCTGTTTGTGGAGAACTGATGCTGCGCAGAGTAACAGCCCAGATTTTAGTCCACAGCTTGTGCAGGTCTGATTTTGGGGTGACCTTCACATCGAGTTTGCGTGTCTGACAAACAGCAACCTCCTTCAGGCACCTCAGCACATAGGTTGCCCTCTCCCCTCGCCGCTGCTGGGCAAGTAACTGGTGCAGCACGGTGAGTAAGGGAGTCAGTTCAGCGCTAGGCAGGCTCATTGGGTGTCTGGCTATCAGGCAGGTGGTGATTTGTAACCTGAAGAGAGACACACGAAGCAGAGCATCACAAAATATTATTCCTTTAACATATTTGAATAATTTCAGCAGCGTTTCTGTTCTTTTATTAGGTGGTATCCTAGAAATGTCAGTTTAAATTCCCCCCCAAAGCCAAATATGGCAGCTATTTAAACCAGTAATACTCTTTACTTTTCTGTGTAACCTACAATATTACAAAGCTGGCCTATCATATTCTGGTAGTACTACTTATTTTCCCAAAAGGATGTCATTCTCCTTCAGATATTAACAAAATGCCCACACGTACACGGATAGGCTTATGCATTCCTCCTCGTGCTTTGGAGGCCTGTGTATTCTCCATAGAGGCACCTTAGGTGAGAGCCGTGGTATCCAATGATTTCAAATACATTCTCTTATCAAGATCAAAGGTTCATATTTTTACAGTGGAAAGGAGAAAAAGTAGCGTATGGCGGTCACAGCCCTCAATGAACCAAGCGCAATTTGTCAGGACGAAACGCATCAGAGTTTTTTCACCTTTGCGAATGTCTATTTTTGATTAAATAAATGTTTTTCTATCTCAACTAATTGTGCTTGGTTCATTGAGGGCTGTGACCGCCATAAGCTACTTTTCCTTCTATATCAACTAACCGGCAGGAGCACGTGGATACAATGTGGCACTGGAGCATTGCTGTACACACATCAGCATCACCCGGCAGTCCATTGGATCATACTGTGAGTACTTGCCAGCTGATTATATTGTGTGGGGCACAGGGTGTTGGTGAGGGCAGCAGCTGCCGGTTTCAATGATTTACCTAGAGACACGTTACCTTAGCATGTCTTTTCGTATCTCTATCCTGCATACTAGCCCTCCTCCCTGAGTGAGCCCGATCGCATTTTGGGTGATTTCAAGTGGATATCCAGTTATTCAGCTCATGTCCACGCTGTTCTATGGAATAAAGGATTGTCCTGTATCTTTATCTAGCTACCGTTGCAGCATCAGTATTTGGGGTTTATTCCTCATTTTGTCTTCTACATATTTTTACCGTGAATCTTGTATTGAAAAAGGAGTTGTACCTCTAGACTCTGTATGGTAATGGAAATTAGGATTTTATTTTATTATTTAGTGCTTCAGAACTTTGAAAATATGTCTTAAAAAAAAAAAACGTATCTGTATATGGACTTTTTCCTGTAATTAAAGACATCACATTGAATGGTCTGTGCTTGGTCTACAACCAACCAAGATGTTTTTCGAAGATTCATGGTATTAAGATGTACTGCATAGTATTCAGAAAATTGGTACAACTACCTGTTCGACTTTCTTAGGGTGCTTTATATTACTTGGTCACATATTTTTGTTGCATCTGTTCCTCTATTTAGAAGGTCATAATTGCCCTATATATTTAAGTGTCCTGCTATGGAGCATTGCAGCTTTAAAGGATTAAACCATATGTCACAGACTACACTAGGGTGGAAATGTACATTGCTATAATATACTGTAGAGTCCTACTATATAAATGGTTTGCTTGTTGCCGGCTGTAGTACCCTTTGTATGATAGCTTGTGCATAACTATATCTAGGCAGAACTAACATGTTGGTTCGTTAAAAGATGATCACAATCTGTAACAAACCTACAGGAATATAGTTACTAATTATTAACAAGAATTAGAGTTCTTCCCATTTGCTGCTAACCATCACGTTTCCACAAGCACTTGCACCAACAAAATGTTTTTAAAAAAAATATATGATTACCATGGGACTACATCAAAATCATGGTGGGACCGTTGAAGATTATCACGCACCACTTCCCATCCCAGCTCGATCCTTCGGCGCTTGCTCGGGACTCCCCCTCCAGATGACTCTCTCTGGGTCATGGCAAAAGAAGCCTGGGTGATCTCCAAGACTCGGGTGTCTTCAGTGAACAACTGAGCACAGGAAAGCAAAACAGAATGATCAACAGAAGCAGAAGATGCCTTCTGGCCGAGAGACAGGGAGGTGAGCGCTCATGGTTGATTAATCATCTAATCATTTAGATACAATACATTAAGCCTCCAAATCAATAACGTAGATAACCAAAACACTATCAAATCGGGCCTGGCGCAGAAGAAAAAATGAGAAAAACAAAAGTTGGAAATATACAGAATATAGGTCGACATGTACAATCCTTCAAACAACATTATGTACAACCCTTCAAACAACATTATGTACAACCCTTCAAACAACATTATGTACAACCCTTCAAACAACATTATGTACAACCCTTCAAACAACATTATGTACAACCCTTCAAACAACATTATGTACAACCCTTCAAACAACATTATGTACAACCCTTCAAACAACATTATGTACAACCCTTCAAACAACATTATGTACAATCCTTCAAACAACATTATGTACAATCCTTCAAACAACATTATGTACAATCCTTCAAACAACATTATGTACAATCCTTCAAACAACATTATGCCTTTATAATGCAAACCGGGCAGGGTTGCCCTAGGGCAGGAGTGGGCAACTCCAGTCCTCAAGTGGCGCCACCAGGTCAGGTTTTCATGATATCCCTGCTTCGGTGGCTCAATCAGTGGCTCAGTCGAAGACTCAGCCACCTGTGCTGAAGCAGGGGCATTCTTAAAGCCTGATCTGTTGGTGGCTCTTGAGGACTGGAGTTGGCCACCCCTTCACTACAGACTCTTACATAAAACCTCTGAGTCAGGAACTTAAGTAAAGAACAGCTCTGCTCGGGTTCAACAACACAGTCAATGAACCACTTCGTTCAGTTCTCAGAAACGTGCACACAAGTGCATTTATTTTATAGAAACGCATTAATGCCATACCTGGTAACAAATGTCCGCCATTAATTCTACCAAGTTTTCTTTCACAGCGACATGTCGGGATCCAGAGGAATATTTCCCTCTGCTGCCTATCTGGCTAATCTCATTTACTAGAGTGTCATACAAGCTGTACAAATTCCTCTGCCACTTCTCAGCGTCAAAGGCATACGCACCTGAGGAAGCAACAATAAACACAACTATTACAGTTACGTAGAGGACACGTCTATTGGTTTTAATGAATGGAAAAAAAGTTTGGAATGTAAATTAAGGTGGGAATAGTGAAATAGTTTCCTCCCACAATTGTACATGTTGCAACAAATAATTATGAGTATTTCTGAACTTTGTTTTCAAAACCATTTCTTGTGATTTTATGTTTATTTTTATAGCACTAAAAAATATAAACATATGAATGAAAAAAATGTATGTAAAAACCCAAGGATAAAAGCAATAAAACATAAAAGAGATTCTGAATTGATGATAAGATAATAATTGAAAAGGAGATGAGAGGTTAAGTAGTGGTTTTGCAAACATTTGTTAGAAAATTAATACTATTCCAAATATGTTTTTTCATCTTTCAAAAAAGGTTATTTCTATTCTAAAAGTGCATTAATCCATGATTCAATATTTCTAGTTTTACCATATCTCTAGCTTACAGGAAAATTCGCCTCAATCTGCATATCGACAATGAATGACATTTTATTGTGTATTTATATTTTATATCCTGTTCCCACCACGGCCTAAACTACAGTAATAACCAGCACGAGAAAGTTCTATGCAAACAGAGAGGTTTCCTAGCATTTTGGGGGGGGGGGGGGGAGTGAGCAGTTAGAATTTGTGGAGCCCAGTAAAAGATTTGGAGTCTTCACTCCCAAAGAACAGGACAAAAAAAAGTTTAAAGCTGTGAAAAACCTCAGAGACAAACAGATATTTGGTCAAAGTTCTGTTACAATATTCAGCACCCAAATTGAATCGGCTTTGTCCCCAACCCAAATCATCACACTACAAAATGGCTGCCTAAAAACAATATGTTTAAAAGACCCCAATCTCTATATGATCACCCAATTATTGGTCATACTTTGCCCACCAAGGACAAGGTTTCCATGAAGGAACTTGCCCTGCCAATTGGAAAAGGGCTGGAGGCCTTGTGACTGGATACACACATACTGCACCCTGCAGACTCCCCGGGAAGCTTTGGCCCGCCCTGGCACTGTTATCTCCAATCTGATGAATGTACAGGCCCGGGAAAACGAAGGAAATTAAACGGAACACAAGCCAGGTTTTAAATTCCTTTGTCTCCGTTTATTAAGCATAGGGTAAAGATTTTTTATACAGAAAAAAGAAAGGTTTGGTTAGAGGCGTAACGTAGGTGTAACCTGGGCGTGATTTGGGTGTGGCTTAGATTAGAGGCGTGATTTAGGGGCAGGACATAGAAGTGGAATGATCTAGGGGCGTAATTCTCCCAATACAGGCACTGTCTAAATACATAGCCTATTCATTGTCTATGTTATCAAGAAACCTTGAATTTCTCTAGCAACTATGTTAGATGATTTTGCCTCTCTCAGAGAACCAGTCTATTGTTTACTGACTAAAACAGCAGGAAGCTGACAACATAAAAAGTATCTTAGCAAAATCCTGAGCAGAGCGGAAATGTAATGTGGCAGACGCTGAATACATTAGAAATTATATTTCAGCAAAAGCTGACTACATAATCTTAACAGGTCATTACAGACAAAATGGATGGCTTAACACAAATGCAGCTTCTGGCTTTACCTACTGTCCCTAACATTCCACAACTAAAAACCTTACTTCTTTTCCTTCTCCGCTCACCCTTCTTTTCAATAATACAGATTTTGTTCCAGGTAGTAAAATTCTCCTGCTTTTCGCCTTTTGGTCAGACATTCACCGGACTTGTTTTTCTGAGATGTTTCCTTTGGGTCGTTTTATTTATTTTGCCCGAACTCAGACACTTCAATTTTCTTAACGCAGAGTATAAGGCTGCGCTTATAACGCAGACGACAGCGACGTCACGCTGCGGTTGCTGGAAAAATCAAAATTGACTTCCAGCGATCGCGACCAAGCCTATACTATAAGCACACACGACAGCGGCAATACATTTGTTTTGCTGCGACGTCACGTCGCCGGCACCAAGAACGCAGCCTTATATGCAACTTAAAATATTTCTCTCTCCTCTTCTTTAAGCACTCGTGCAAAAAGAAACAAAAACGGAATTTGAGAGCCACTCCGTTTAGCTTCTAACAACAGCTGGTTGATCGGTGCAGCCGGAAATTAACATCAGCGCTGATCACAGCAGTCCCGCTTTCTTACTCTCCCTGGTCAGTATCTTGGCTTCCCAGTCTGTGGTTTGGTATCCTCAACTGAGTTTGTTTTTTAGTTGTAATTTGTACCCACTGTAGTTTTATTATTACATCCAATTGTGTCCGTATTTTTATGAAGGTTATGTAATTAGTGGTTATCACATTTCCATTTCATTGTGTGTATTTTTTTTTAATAAATATTGAGTTACATTATACATTTTTTTTGGTTTTTAGCCTTAATCTTAACATTGGTGATATTGTTCACCCATCTTTCACTATTAATCAGTTTATCTGTGAACACATATATTTTTGTATTATTTGTTATTTAATCCCCGGTGCGCTGTGTGCACCTTTTTGCTTTTCGTTACATGGTTAAAACACCGCTGGGCGTTTTCATGCAGGAGTGATTGGGAGTACCTCCACGCATCCAGCAGCAAGGGGCTTGTTTCTATCATCACGTCTGACAGCACGAGCGCGGCTTCCCTGCTTCTATTTATGTGTCCATTAAATATAATCCATTAATCCACATAATCCATTAAAAAAACCAGACAAGGAGGTTCAAACAATCCTACCAAAATAGCTCATTGCGGACAACGCATAGTAAGCCAAAAAAGCAATGTAGCATGCTTGCTACATTAATTCAGAGTGATGCCCCCTTCACTGAAATCCAGCAACAACGATTCTCTGGAAGGAATCTAGATGGCTCTGGACATTTGATGGGAAACTGGGTTAGGGACCATCATTTTTGGACAGCATCAATAACTTGTTTTTGGTACCAGTGGAAGTAAAAGAACCACTAAACTGTTGGAATAACGAAGCCATATTTGGTGTTCCTATACATTTCCGCATACGGACTTTAAACCACTGCCTGCTTGGCCAATGGGCTTTTCAGTTAGCCCACACAAACAATGCAATTTTAAAGCAAATAAAAAAAAGAATACAAATATTACATACTAAAGAAATAGTAGATTTTAAGTAACATATGCAAGGACAAAAGGATGGAATACATAACAAGGAATTCAAAGACCGCAATGTAACAATACAGCATTTACACTGCAAGGTCAAAGTGTGTGTGTGTATTGCAGGGGCACCTTCTTCTGTAGTTTTGGCTCCTTTTGGATGATGAATATGAAGCAGCAACCGAAAGAACTCCACAATCTCCTCCTTGAGTGCATCTTTAGGCCGGTGCTGTGTCCACACCCGCAGCACGGTCAGAAAAGTGTCTTCCCCCAACTTGCAAACGCGCATGCGACAGTTCGCAGAAGAGGTGCCGAGGAACACGTTGAGGGCGGCGAGGATCTGGTCCAGACCCGCTGGGTTCCTCTCCCCTCTAAAATTAAAAATAATACAAAAAACACACACACAAAATGTTTTCACTAATGGAAGCTCAAAAAACACTTTCCGGCTGTTCAAGGAGTCCCTCCAGCCTTGGAAAAGCCTGCAACACATTGCCGTACTATGCATTGCAGACCCCTCCAGGGGCTAGGAACCATATAGTAATATAACGTTTCTGGGGTGAGAATAATTACCTTACTCGCTGCATCGCCATTGAGAAAAAGTTGAAAAACTTGCTGTGCATCCCTTCTGTTTGCAGACAGCACCCTCTTGTTATAGTGTGAATAATACGAACCACTAGGACCCGGTTAATAGCGCTGGTTGGTGTCAAATACAGGTTGAAGTAGAGAGTCAGTAAGTCTGTAAATAAAAATATATGCGAATGACTTTAAAGCCTTACACTACAATAGAGCAGAGAATACATGTGTTTGTTCTGATGACTTCAATTGGGCTGCTATGAACATTCTGCAAGCATGTCGATGATACCCCTTCATGATGACAGCGGAGAGTTTTGACGTAAATATGAAGAATCCATCTGCATTTTGAGGTGTAGTTTATTTATTTATTGCTAAAATATTGTTTATGGCAATACAGATGAAGCCAGTGACACTGGGACCTATTGATTAAAACGCACCTCGTCGTATTTATTACAGATATTGTATAGCCAAGGTGCGGGAAAATGGCATTTTAAGATGCAATTTGGCTCCAGCTGTACAATTCCATTTGTCATGCAACTGTTGTATGCAAATGAGCCAAACGCTTAAATGTAGGTATTCTCATGTTATTCCATATACTGCAAGATTACACATCGCACCGCAATCTCCCCTCCCTGATCCATGCAGATTGGGGAGGGAGACAAACGGTTACAGCATTCTCCCCATCTCTCTATCTACCACAAACATCATTCATATTTTCAGTACCTGGAGAGACATGGCAAAGTCAAAAGATATCTAAGCATTATGCTAAAATATTCAAATCAAGCCATACAGTTTGCAACATTTAATGCAATATTAGTGGTAGTGGGAAATATTTGGTTGTTTCCACCACGAGATTAACTATATTCGGGGTTCTCTCTCTCTCCTCCTTTCTGGGAGGTGAGGAACCACATCAAATAGACACAATCCGTGTGGAAAGGAAAGTGCATGCCAACGAGAGTGCAAATTATTATTATTGTTTATTTGCGAAGCGTCAAAATTATTCCACCGCGCGGTACAATGGGGTACAGAGTTATGTATATTACAAAAACATGAACAGTTACATACAGGGGAGGACAAACATGCACAAACAGATACAAAGAGGTAATGAGCATTCTGCCCTTAAGAGCTTACAATCTAGAGGGAATAAGGGACACTGCTGAACTGAGAAGGTAAGGTAGGCTGCTTATTGTAGGATAAGGTGAGGCTCAGGTTAGAATATGGCCCAGTCTGACAGCTGAAGTTATTAAGGTTGGGGGGGAGGGGGTGGAGGGGGGTATGTAACATAGGGTGGATATTGGTCCAGCCGCACAGCTGGTCCCAATGGGGTTAAAGGGTGAGGGGGGGAAGAGTTGGATGTTAGAGGTATGGCTACTAGGCTTCCTTGAAAAGGTGACTTTTCAGGGAGTTTTTAAGCACCGGAAAGCCGGGGGAAGAGTCTGATGGAGCGTGGTAGGGAATTGCAGAGGGGGCAGCCCCGGAGAAGTCTTGCATGCGGGAGTGAGAGGAGGTAGTAACATTGAGACATATCCCAATAAACACCACCATAAAGAAACATTAAACTGAGCACAATTGTAAATGAGCACCCTAAGGCCTCGTTCAGGGTGCAGGCTTCGGAGGGAGGGCGTGCTGACGTGCGAGCTGCCGTGGGACACAATGTATTCAAATTGAATACTGGTTGTCAGGGTAGCAGCTGCCCTGTCTCCGAAGTACGGAGTTGACGCTGGCTACAGTTTCAATAAACAAACCAAGTCGTTTTTTGAAGGTGCAGCAGCGTCACTGGGACCTCGGCAGCCAATGAAATCATTCTTGAGAATGATTTCAAGACAGCAGCTTCGATCCCTAACCTCAGGTCTGTAGCCCCGCCCCCTCCCCGCCTCCTCAACTCCTGAAAAAGTCTGCTGGGGAGGATGAACACACATCGCCCAGCAGACTGCCGCCCGCCCTCGCGAATGCCCGCCCTCCAACTCTGGCACCCTGAACGAGGCCTAAAACTGCACTCAGTTATATCGATCTGTAATATACAGTTCTTTCAACTACAAGGAGTCTCCCAAAACTGGATTCCGCGCAATGTGAAGAGGGTACAAAAGGTGTTGGTATAAATTATCTACCCAGCCTACGAGCATTCTGAATAAAGGAATTATGAGGCCTGCAACATGTCAATAACTGCGGGTCTAGGGGAGGACAGAGGCTCCAGAACAACCCTACATTGGTCAAGGTGGACATTTCGTTTTCCTATCCAGCAGTTTTCATTGCTTTATATTTTATAACAAAATCATTCCACATAATGTTCTAAAATTGTTATAATGAGAGATATCAAAACAAGCCATATTAGTTTGGTTTTTATTGTGAAACAAATAGGTAGTATGGTGTATTTTATTGAAGTAACAATGGTTTACAGTGTACAAGCTTTCAAACTTCACAGGGTCGGAGATTACATACAATGTGTAGTACAGTATGTTTGTGTACAGTGGGAGCTGGGAGAAGATTTCCAATTGCGGTACATTTGTTGTCAGGAGTTGTGTGAATCGCGTCAGAGGAGAAACAAGTGAAGGTTGCTATTGTAATGTAACCGCACTAGAGACAAACTAGAGTCAGTATGGGCAGGAATAAAGAAGACTGAAACCTTCATGTACAGAGCGTTACAGTGGGAGATTCTGTGATATTCTGCGTTATCACTGCCATTGAATCCTATGGAAAATCTGAGATATACTGTGTTATGAGCAGGTGCAATAACTTTTGCTACATACATACATATATATATATACATATATATATATACACACAGACACACACGCGCATTATATACAGACACACACAGCTTTATTAAAACTTGTGTGCTATTATTTTTTTTCTTCATATGTTGGAATTTCTCCCGGAGCTCCAGCACCCGCACGTATATATATTTTTTTGTACATATTGGCCATACTTTGTATACAACACATGTAGCATTTTCAATAGGATGTCATGCCTACTCCTGAAGGACATTTCTAACTACGCTGTTTTGGTTATGTTAGTATTCAGCGTTCGGTAGGGCCCAGACATATTGCTCGTCAGTACAATAGAATCTCCAAGAAAATAGGGTACGGAATGCACACCTGCCCACTGCTGTGGAGTTATCTCGCACCAGTACTTGCGGACTGAAAGGATATCCTTCAGGAGGATACTGCTGTAATCTGCTCCATACGCAGCACACGCCGCAGGGTCTTTCACAGTGTCCATCACGTGGATTAAAAGCTCGATGCATTTTAACCGTGGCGCTCCTACACAAAACAAGAACAGAGAGAAGGGTGGTACCATGCAGGTAACAGGCAATGCTCAAAAGACGTACACAATAAAACGTCACGAAGGGACAATTAGGGAAGGACACAACGTAACCCACGTCATGTAAAAACCCCCCCAAAATGTACATGCCAATCAGGGGTGTCATTTATAGGCCGCTGTGCAAACAGAGTAATAAGCAGAGCTTAGTGAGACAATATGACGAGAATGTGCTGCAGCATCGCAGTTTTATTAAAGAATGAATATCATTGCTAACCAATAATTAGCCAAGCAGGGAGGGGGGGGGGGGGAAGAAATGGATCATAGCCTTATAAATACCTGGGATGGGAACACTTAGTATTATTAACAATCTTTGAAGGGCAGAGAGTACATCTAAAACAAACAGGGTTTTAATCAGATTATTTTTTACTATATTACAGAATAATTTTGCAATCATACGAGCATAGTGAGTTCTTGGGCACCTCAAGGATCAAGCAGCATTTCCCCATCAAACGTTAAACTATGTACAGGTTAAAAGATTGCCATGTCATTCTCGGCTCCGAGAAATTAACTTTTGTATTGGAAGGTTAACTGCAAAAAAAAAAAAAAGGCTGCCGGGGACCTTCACTAAGAAGCAGTGATGTCATGCCCAGATGACATAACAGCTTCCTATTGGTCCGCAGGAGTGAGGCAGACCCAGCAGCTACTGATTTCCCAAAAGGGAAAATTCTCTGGACCTGGGAGGTCCCCATTGGGGAGAATTGCTCGGTTCAGCTCAGAGAATCCCTCATTTCAGATTCTGGAAACTGTATGTATCAATATTCAGAGCACGGGCGTGCAAATGAGAACAGCGTGCGTCAATGTGCGTGTTCCATTCCAAGCCCAGCTTACAAAGCAACACCGAGAGACGCTTTCAAAAACCAAGCTCTTCTACAGGCACAAATCTTTCAACGTCATCCCTTTCAAACATGTCACTGCCGTATATTCACTTCGGTGCCAAAAAGTACCGCAAGACACTCTGAGGAAGAGACGTTTTGGGAGAGTTCAAAGTTTAACCCATTGAGTCCCTTTATTGATATCCAGTATCCCGCCTGAGGGCCAGCACCCCAGAGGCCGTTATGTCATGCACTGTACGTCATTTTGCTTGTTTTCTTTGGTAGATCGCAATCTGAATGGAAGCGGAGGACCGGGCCCCTTCTGTTCATGTCACTGCGGTGATGCAGCAATCATGTGATCTTTCCACTATTTGCGGGAGAAGAGGTGGACGCGCAGTACCATCTGCCACTCAAGGGATTAAAGCTCTACTCAACATCTGTGTACACTATACAACACAAAGACTTTCTGAGAAGACTGATGCTCTAGAGCAGGGGTGGGCAACTCCAGTCGTCACCCATCACCAACAGGTCGGGTTTTCAGGATATCGCTGCTTCAGCAGTGGTGGTTTAATCCAGGGTGTGCAATCTTTCCATGCTGCACCCTCCTGTCTGCTTCCCGCCCTGCTCGCGCCCCCCCCTCCCTTACCTTCTCTCCGGCGACAAATGACGCAGTGGGGGTCACGTGACATGTTGCCATAACGATGCGTAGCCGAGGAGAAGGTAAGTGAAGTTGCAGAGGCCTCACACGACCCCCCGGCATTAATTTAAATGCCTTGGGGGAAGAGCGTGGTGCGTCTGCTACCGCCGCGCTACCCCTGAACAATCTTGCGCACTGCTGGCATAATCAGTGGCTCAGACATTAGACCGACAGGCAGACATATCAGTCATTAGACTGAGAAACTCATTGAGCCACTTGTGCTGAAGCAGTGATATCCTGAAAACCTGACCTGTTGAGGCCCTTGAGGACTGGAGTTGCCCACCCCTCCTCTAGAAGTATTTGTTTGTTTTATTGCGATAAAAAACGATGGCCCACTCACGCTTATTTGCGCATCGGATGAAATATTTGACCACACTGCTGATGTCCTGCATTTTCTTCTGCCGGGCGGCTTGTGTGGAGAGAGAAACATTTGTCTTTGCAGATTTGAGACTTTCGGTTTCTTTGTGGATATATTTCTGCAAGAACCTAAGAGAGAGTAAAACGTTACAAATATAAATGTATAACAAAAAGCACCAAAAACAACATTCATTACAACAGCCCATTACCAAACCACATGCTGGCCCTTGTATAAGCTCCGTCGTCGGTAACATAAGTGAAGCACGTCACGTGTTTATTTCTAAAATGTGTGCACAGCGTTGTCACAACACGGATCATAGAGGGTTTTTAATATGTACTTTGGGAAGTAACCACAAACTGTTTTTGTGATCAGCTTGGTTTACAACCTATGGAATTTCCACACAACTTCTGTTTCCATTTCCAAAAGAGAACAATTTGGAAATTGAAGATATACCAATGTAACGTCTTTTAAATTGTAACTCTCACTTCAAATCAATAAAATGTACGTACGTATGTACACACACGTACGTACTGTCTTGGGAACCCCCAGTTGCCTGAAATATTCACCTTTTTATATGCCGATAAAATGAAAGTAAAATCAAACATGGCTGCAATGTCATGTTCCAGCGAAATTGCAGCTTCTTATTGGCGTATGGAGTGAGGCTTGAAATACAGCCATATTGGATACCAGAAAGGAACCCGGAAACACTGGCACTAAAAATATCAATTTCAGAAACGGAGAGAGTCTCCAGAGCTATAGATTGCACAGTTCAGCTCCAGAGGACTCTGCCGTTCTGATAACACACACACACACACACACACACACACACACACTTATTTGTACCATCTGGCAAATAACGTACAAAAAAGGGGCGATGTTTCGGACCAAAATAGTCCTTTGTCAAGCTCCAGGAGCTTAACAAAAAACTATTTTGGTCCGAAGCGGCGCCTATTTTTTCTATGTTATGTGCCAGATGGCACAAATAAATTAAATTTTGAATATCTTTAGGCGAGTGCTGCGGATCTCATTTCTTTTCTACATACTCCTTGGGATCGGTTGGTGATCCTGGCCCTTTTATGTGCACCCCATGGGAACCTAAGTATTTTTAATTTATTTTTTATTTGAGTGCACCAGGCATTAGTTAGTTAGTTAGTTAGTTAGTGTGTGTGTGTGTGTGTGTGTGTGTGTGTGTGTGTGTGTGTGTGTGTGTGTGTGTGTGTGTGTGTGTGTGTATAACATATACATATAATAAGTAGAGGATCTGTCGTCTGAATTTTAGCATTGGTTGAACTTGATGGAAATATTTTTTTCATCCTCATCTACTATGTAACTATGATGTCTTCTTTAAGTAATATATATATATATATATATATATATACCATAATACAGGGAAATAATGTAGTGCAGATTAGCCCTTCTCACAGGGCATGCACATGTTTTGCAGACTATACCAACAGTGAATCAGTATAAACAGATAAGGGAACATACCTGAACACAGTGTCCCAGTTGAGCTGCTTGCCATGGCGAGAGTCAGAGTTACGATCTAACTGCAGAATGGTTTCCGGATCTCGAAGTAGACGCTTCAACTTTTCTATTTCTTTCTAAAATTAGAGAATAAAGGGACAGTTATGACTCAGTAGCACAGTATTACAGCTGAACCCTGTTATCACGCGGTCCTCGGGGTCCAAAGAATGAGACCGTGCTATAACCGGGATTGTGTTATAAAATGTTGCCGCGGGAGGACTTACCGGCATCCGCAGCTCTCTCCTCTCTGCAGCTCTCCCTGCGTCCACATGTGCGGCACTTACGTAGACTTTCGAGAGCAGAGGAGGGTCACGTGACACACACACAGACAGACACATACATACATACATACATACATACATACATTATGGTTGGTAGGACACATGGGCTTGGTAGGAATGTGTTTCTCTAATGTACTCAGGTCTATGGTAGATTTTTAATTATTTATATCTTTAAATGGATGTTTTAATGTGTACTTTTATGTATTGCTGTTCTTTGCGATTATGTGTTAATTATGTTCATCTGTGTTGTATGGGCATGTGGGGTTAAGTGTCTATTCATCGCACAGTACATTGGTGAATATGGGCCAATAGGAAGATAGCCATGGATATAAAGGATAGTTCCCAACATCCCAAATTACCTCCTGACGAAGTGTAAGATAACTCGAAACACGTACAGGGAATTAAGCTGGTCAGTATCTAAGGGCTGGACGTGGTATAATAGCCAGTCAAGCCCCGTTCACTGTAAGAATCGTAAGAGTGCTGCTCTAGCTAAGCAGCCGCTTGCTAGGACCCGCGGTGCACCCTGGGACTCATAGTCCGGCTACCTCGAGCAAGGTGGCTGGTGCCTCAAAGAGACCGGAGCACACGGAGGAAACCTTGGAGGCGATCCGGGATCCTTGCAGTTCTTACCAACCAGTGATACGGGGAGAGATGCCAGAGATGCCCACAGTTATATTTTAATATGTGAGTGCTTGATGTTATACAATAAATGTCAATGTGAAATTGGAATCTAATAGAAGTTTTTTTTCTCTGCGCTCCTTTTTTGTATATTTAATGCTATCCCAACATGAGAAAGAACTGCCGTGTTTAATGCTAGTCCCGACATGAGACTGCAGTGTTTTATGCTAGTCCCGACATGAGACTGCCGTGTTTAATGCTAGTCCCTACATGAGACTGTCGTGTTTTATGCTAGTCCCTACATGAGACTGCCGTGTTTTATGCTAGTCCCTACATGAGACTGCAGTGTTTTATGCTAGTCCCGACATGAGACTGCCGTGTTTTATGCTAGTCCCTACATGAGACTGCCGTGTTTTATGCTAGTCCCTACATGAGACTGCCGTGTTTTATGCTAGTCCCTACATAAGACTGCAGTGTTTTATGCTAGTCCCTACATGAGACTGCAGTGTTTTATGCTAGTCCCTACATAAGACTGCAGTGTTTTATGCTAGTCCCTACATGAGACTGCAGTGTTTTATGCTAGTCCCTACATAAGACTGCAGTGTTTTATGCTAGTCCCTACATGAGACTGCAGTGTTTTATGCTAGTCCCTACATGAGACTGCAGTGTTTTATGCTAGTCCCGACATGAGACTGCCGTGTTTTATGCTAGTCCCTACATGAGACTGCCGTGTTTTATGCTAGTCCCTACATGAGACTGCCGTGTTTTATGCTAGTCCCTACATAAGACTGCAGTGTTTTATGCTAGTCCCTACATGAGACTGCCGTGTTTTATGCTAGTCCCTACATAAGACTGCAGTGTTTTATGCTAGTCCCTACATGAGACTGCAGTGTGTTATGCTAGTCCCAACATGAGACTGCAGTGTTTTAGGCTATCCCTACATGAGACTGCCGTGTTTAATGCTAGTCCCTACATAAGACTGCAGTGTGTTATGCTAGTCCCAACATGAGACTGCAGTGTTTTAGGCTATCCCTACATGAGACTGCCGTGTTTTATGCTAGTCCCTACATGAGACTGCCGTGTTTTATGCTAGTCCCTACATAAGACTGCAGTGTTTTATGCTAGTCCCTACATGAGACTGCAGTGTGTTATGCTAGTCCCAACATGAGACTGCAGTGTTTTAGGCTATCCCTACATGAGACTGCAGTGTGTTATGCTAGTCCCTACATGAGACTGCAGTGTTTTATGCTAGTCCCTACATGAGACTGCAGTGTGTTATGCTAGTCCCTACATGAGACTGCAGTGTGTTATGCTAGTCCCTACATGAGACTGCCGTGTTTTATGCTAGTCCCTACATGAGACTGCAGTGTTTTATGCTAGTCCCTACATGAGACTGCAGTGTGTTATGCTAGTCCCAACATGAGACTGCAGTGTTTTATGCTAGTCCCTACATGAGACTGCCGTGTTTAATGCTAGTCCCTACATGAGACTGCAGTGTTTTATGCTGGCC
Source organism: Ascaphus truei (assembly GCF_040206685.1). Classification (NCBI taxonomy): domain Eukaryota; kingdom Metazoa; phylum Chordata; class Amphibia; order Anura; family Ascaphidae; genus Ascaphus; species Ascaphus truei. The sequence goes on from NC_134485.1 coordinate 381,751,182, forward strand.
CCATAGCATGCAATGTTTTGCATTCAATATACAGTTCCATGCCCACACTTTTATTTCTGCCGGTCCATGCCAGCACATGGCTATACTGCCCAAGCTCTGTTATAAGGTGCACTGTAAATGTTACTATCATTTATCTAAACTTTACCCGTCTCTCAGTGGCCTTGTCATTTTCAAGTTGTCGACAGCAAAGCAGAAGCTCATGTAATGCAAGACTCATGGTGAAGCAGCCAGGGTGGAGAAGGAGCTGAAACAAGAACATACAACGCTGTAGTTATGCGCCATATAGCACACAAGCAACATGCAAAGACAAAACATTTTTGCAACTGGGCTGCTCCTTGATCCAGTCAGACTGATTTCAAATAATAAAACAGGTGTTTGTGATGAAACAGCTACTCTTTCATTTTTAAGTACTGTACTTCCACTTTATTAAAACATCCTAGAAAAAACTTCCATACAAAAGGTAGAACTGTTGAAGGGGAAATAGTTCAGCTTTCTTTTTTTTTCCAAAGTTTTTTTATTAGGCATTGTTCATAATACGTTGTACACAAAATAGACATCAAGTTGCCTAATACAGGTTTTCTTTGTTTTTTTAAGGACAGAGAGAAGGAAAGGCTCAACGCGCCCCCGACCTTCAAACATGGGTCGGTAGGGTTGGCGTGAGGGTGGAAACAGAATGTGGGGGGATGGGGGGGGAAAGGAGAGAAAAAAGGGGGGGGGGGTGGGGCTGCGGGGTGGGGGGGAGGGAGATCCTACCCCCTTGGTCCATTGCGCGTTGCCCATCCATCTTCGTTGTTTTCTTTAGCGATGGAGTAGCAATTGTTAGTCTTACATGGGAGTCAGCTATGTAATCCCTATTTTGTGGTACAGGGCGATCCTTTTTAGTCCCGCATGTGGGTTATCCACGGGTCCCATATCTTATAGAACGGCTCCGTCTTCCTTTTGAGGAAGGCTGATAGCCTTTCCATTAGCATGACTTCTTGTAGCCTTTTTATGACCGTTTGCTTAGGGGGGGGAGACACTTTCTTCCACGAGGCGGCCACCGCACATCTAGCCGCCGTGAGAATGAAGGAGATCAATTTACTTGTTGGGCGGTCAATATGCTCGATTGGCCTGGCCAGCAAGTAGGTCAACGGATCAATGGGTATTGTGAGGTCTGTGACCTCTGTGATTAGAGTTTGTATAGTTTCCCAGTATTTCTGAATTTCTGGACATGACCACCATATATGGGCCATGTCTCCCTTTTGTCCGCAGCCTCTCCAGCATAGATCGGAGGCCAGAGGGTAGATTTGATTTAGTCTAACTGGGGTAAGATACCAGCGGAACATTATTTTATAAACATTTTCTTTGATTGTGGTACATATGGAGGTTCCAGAGGCTGCTTCCCAAATACTTTCCCAATCCTCTTGGTCTATAACTGTGCCCAATTCTGCTGCCCAATGGAGCATGTAGTCATGAACCGGAGCATCAGTTGCTCGTTCTAGTTCTGAGTATATTTGCGTTATGAGACCTTTTTGGTGTGCTGTCTCTTTGCATAATCTTTCGAATCTTGTGAGAGGGGGAAATTCCAACGTTGGGGAAATTGATTGTGCGTAGTGCCGAATTTGGAGATATTTGAAGACATTTAGTCCTCTTATTTCGTATTTGCTTCGTAGCCTTTGAAAGCTCAGGAACTCTCCAAGGCTCAGGAGGTCAGCAATCTTCCGAATGTTTTTGGTTGTAAATTGATCAAATTGTCTGGGCTCGCAACCTGGTGGGAATTTTGGATTTTGAGTGATTGGTATAAGTTGAGATTTGGCGGTTGTGAGCTTAAATTTTAATTTGCATTTCGTCCATATCTCCCATGTGAGCCTCGTTGGTCCTAATTGGAATGAATTTTTCTGCAAATCCTCCTTGTTCAGTGACCAAAGGCATGTCGGCAGGGAAGGCGTGCCGGCGTATTGCATCTCTATATCTAGCCAGCAATATTGGCCGTGGTCCGCATTCCACACTACTACCTGTCTTAGTTGGGCGGCTTGGTAATACCGCGTAATGTCGGGGACCCCAAGGCCCCCCCTCCCCCTCGAAGCCAACAGGACCGTACGTGGGACTCTTGGTTTTTTCCCCTGCCAGATAAAGTGGAAAATTTGCTTCTGGATGTTTTTTAATTCAGTGCCAGGGATGTGGATCGGGAGTGTCTGGAAGTAATATAATAACCTGGGGAGGATGTTCATTTTCACCGAGATCATCCTCCCGATCCATGAAATTTGATACGAACCCCATTTATCGAGGTCGGATTTTATTTTGTGTAAGAGGGCGGGGTAGTTGTTTTGGTAGAGGGAATGGTAGTTCTTCGATATCTTTACTCCCAAATATTTGATATAGGAGGAGCACCATCTATAGTTAAAATTTAGTTTGAGAAGTTTCATCTCTGGCTCTGGCAGGGTGAGATTCAGTGCTTCGGACTTATCGTTGTTAATTTTATAACCCGATATCGCTCCGAAGTCTGAAAGCTCTTTTTGTAAATTCGGGAGGGAAATTTGGGGTCTCGAGAGTGTTAAAATTATATCATCCGCGAACAGGGAGATTTTATAGTGGGAACGTCCAATATTTATCCCTTGAATATCTATGTTATTTCTAATCGTTGCTGCTAATGGCTCTATTGTTAGCGCGAAGAGGAGGGGGGACAGGGGGCACCCCTGCCTTGTGCCATTTTGGATGCCAAAGCTCTGGGCGTCACCACCCGGTAGTTTAACCGTCGCGGATGGGTCTTGGTAGAGTCTGCGGACCCCTTCTAAATATGCGTCACGGAAGCCAAATTTGCGCATAATATGGTCTAAAAATAGCCAGTCTATCCTATCGAACGCCTTCTCTGCGTCTAGGCTGAGTAGTATTGCTTTGGTACCTGTTAGGTGGATATGCTCAATAATATTGATTATTTTCCGCGTATTGTCTGAGGCCTGTCGGCCTGATATGAATCCGACTTGGTCAATGTTAATCAGCCTCGGCAGTATGGGGTTCAATCTGTTGGCTAGAATTTTGCTATATAATTTGAGGTCGTTGTTAAGTAGGGAGATTGGACGATAGCTTCCGCATTGCATCGGGTCTCTGCCTTCCTTATGAATTATAGCTAGGTTGGCCAGGGACATGGAAGTGGGGATCGCATTTCCTTCCATAAAATGATTGAACATTTTTAGTAGATGCGCGGATAATATAGGCAGGAATCGCTTGTAGTAGACGTTAGTGAAGCCATCAGGGCCAGGTGACTTGGAGATCTTTAATGCTTTTACCGCTTCTTCCAATTCTTCTTTCGTGATCTCCGCGTTGAGGATCTCATTTTCCTCATCAGTCAAGGTGGGGAGTTGGCATTTGTCTAAGTAAGTTTTGATCGCTTCTGAAGCTTTTTTTTTATCTACACGACCAGTTTTGGATCGCAGGTTATACAGATCCGTATAGTACTTTGTGAACTCCGCCGCTATTTTTTTATCGTTATATTGTATTTCACCAGATCTATTCTTAATCGCTGTGATTTGGGACCTTTTTTGTATTCCACGCAGTCTGCTGGCCAGGAGCTTATCCGCCTTGTTGCCCTTATCATAATAATGTTGATTAGTCCATTTAAGGGCTTTTTCAACATTCTCCATTTGGGTCTCTTTGAGCTTTTGCCTGGCTATTGTTAAGGCTTTATAGGTTTTCTTTATGGGGTTGGCTTTATGAGACTGCTCAAGTTTTGAGATGCTATCGGTGAGGTCTAGAATTAGTTTGCGTTTCACTTTCTTCCTGTGAGAGGCAATAGAGATAAATTTGCCTCTAATTGCCGCCTTATGGGCTTCCCATAGGATCGCCGGAGATGACACCGACCCCGAGTTAAAGAAGAAGTAGTCCTTAAGGGAGGCTCTGATCTCTCTCTCTATCTCGGGATGGTTCAATAGGGAGTCGTTCAATCTCCAGGAGTATGAAAACGTCTTTTCAAATGGTGTAGATAGGGTCAAGGTGATTGGGGCATGGTCTGACCACGTTATGGGGCCGATGTCTGATTTCGTGGCAGCCTCTAGGATGTTCTTGGTCAGCAGAAAGTAATCTATGCGTGAGTAGGTCTGGTGAGGCGCCGAGTAGAAGGTATAGTCTCTCTGGCCCTGATGTTGTGATCTCCAAACGTCCACTAGAGAGAACTCCTCCGCTAAGTCCCTGAACCTTTTCCCGGTGATTTGGGAGTGGGTTGTACGGGGGTGACCCGTTACGGTCGATCTGTCCTCGGTGGGATTAAAGACCATATTCAGATCTCCGCCCACTATCATCGAGGACAGATATCCCGGGTCTATGCCCTCAAGTACTGTTTTCAGGAAGTCTATTTGATTTTCGTTTGGGGCATATACATTGATTAAGGCGATTGCTGAGCCCGCTAAAGAGCCATATACCATGAGAAATCTACCCTCTGGGTCTATTGTCGTTTTGATATGATTGAATGGAGTGCCTTGTCTGATTAGGATAGCCACTCCTCGCTTTTTACTACTAAATGATGCATAAAAGCATGTTGGGAACACTTTTTTGAATAAATTTGGGGGGCCATCTGATGTGAAGTGGGTTTCCTGCAGGAATACGATGTCTCCCCCAGTCCGTTTTATGTCTTGGAGGGCGAGCCTCCTTTTCCTATTATTTTGAAGGCCTTTTACGTTGATCGATACTATTTTTACTGGGGCGTTAGAGGCCATATGTGATGTTAGTGTATCTGGTTTTTAGGGATCCTCCCTTCCCATCTGGGGGGGTCCTGCTCTTTTGGTATATTCGTAGGTACGGCCCTGGCAAACTTTTGTAGGTGGCTTGCTTTGTCGGAGGGTTGGTTGGATGGGCCAAGGGGCTGCAGGGACGGGGGGTAGTGCCGCTGGGACAGAGTCAGCGGCAGAGAGAGAAGTAGGATGAGGTTCAGGCTTGAACCTAACAAGTATTTGCCTGGTCCGTGGGCGACCGGCTTGTGGGCTAACGAGCCCAACGGGATTGACTCCGGCGTCGGCATCCAGTGGGGAGTGTGGGGGGATAGGGGGCCGAACCCTCTGGTTCTGTGTTCTTCCGCCGCTCAAATATCTCAGTTATATCCTTAGCTCTTTGCTAGGGGGGGAGAGCGGGGGTGAGGGGAGGAGGGGGGGGGGTATGGGGCAAAAAAGGGGGGGAGTGGGGGGGTGTATAGGGGGGGGGGAGGGACCAGATAGGAATGGGTCATTACCGAGCTTTTAAGGTGAGAGGGGGTGGAGGGGAGGCAGGTGAGGAGGGGGGAGGGGGGAGCGGTGGGAAGTGTGGTAAGAAGCGGGGGGGGGGGGGAGGGAAGGGGGGGGAGGGGACAGGGGGACAGGGGGAGAGGAGGGTGCATATAGAGCATATCATGCATACAGGTGTCACTTGAATGCTAGGTATACAATCTATTTCTCCCTAATAAACCATTTGTACGTTTATCTCTTTTGTCAGCCTCGGGGAGGGTGGGTGAGGGGGGCAGGGGGAGTGGGGGGGGGAAGGTTTCGGCGTTTTGTTTAGTTTTGTTGAGGCCGCTTACACATGGTGTATATAGAGCATTTCATACGTATAGGTAGGTCTAGCATGTGAGGTATACAAACTATTTCCTCAATTAATTGTTTGTGTATTTGTTTCTTTTGGCACACCCGGGACGGATGTGGGGGGGGGGGACAGGGGGACAGGGGGAATAGAGGGAGAAGATTTCGGCGTTTTGTTTTGTGTTAGCCTCCTACCCATGGTTCATATCATACATGTCACGTATATAGGTAACTCTTGAATGGTGGGCACACAGTCTATTTTTCTAGTAGCCCGTTTGTACAATTATTTCTTTTGTCGGTCTCGGGGTGGGTGAGGGGAGGGGGGGAAGGGGTAGGGTGGGGGGGAGGGGGGGTGAGGAGAGCTGGTGGGAAGGGGGGGGTGGGGGGGGGGTTACTCTATGGGGGGGGTGGGGGGTGAGGTGGAGGGGGGAGACACAGGGAGGAGGGGGGAGGGAGGGGGGGGCGCGGGGGGGAGGGATCATTGGGGGTTTTGGTTTTGGGCGGGGGGGTAGTGTACGGGTGTTGTGACAAGGAAAATAAATTGGCAAGCAGATACATATACATATGAGATGGACACAATCACAGTGGTATTATACAGCCACAGAGGAAGTTGGAAGGGAGATCACAGTTGTTCTTTCTTCGTTGGAGTCCGAGTATGAGACATTTGTGTCTCAACTAGGTCTTATGTCTCTTTCATCCACGCTAAGGTGGGCCTGTTCACAGGTGTGTATGTGGGGTCTGGGGGATCTTTGTGGCATAGTGAGCTGTGCCCAGGGTGGGGGGGGGCGGGTGGGGGGGGGGTGACCAGGGATGTCATGAGGGGGGGGGGATTGCTTTATTTTTTGGGGGGGAGGTGTGTGTCGCTAGGTCTAATGGGCTCGTTCCGTTCTGCGGCGAGCTGCTACGTCCTAGTGTCATGTGATCAGTTCTGGGCGTTGCTCCGCTCTTACGCTCGTGTCAGCGTGTGTCAGAGGCGCGGCTAGCTGGGAGTTCTGGGCAGCAGGTGAGAGAGTTGTTCACTTGGGTGGTTCTAAGGGGGGTGGGGTCTTGGGAGGGGGGTGGGGGTGGGCGGTCAGGGGGGTGGGACAGGGGGGGGGGGATGGTGTGACAATTGGGTTAGGGACCCATATGTCTTGCGTAGGCTGGGATTCCCTGTCATGAGAGCTATTTGCTTTCGGTAGCACAGCAATCACAACCACAGCAGCCCCAGCCTCAGCCGTCCCCCAGTGTGGAGCATTTGCATGCTTGGTATTTGTTGGTTTCCCCTTATGTGTTTTACACTTAGGGGCGGGTATAGCCTCTGCTTGCTTTGAGTAGGTTGGGGACTTTTATGTGCGAGTACAGAGTTTCCAATTGTGTTTATTTGGTTAGCATTTATTAATTTTTATACTAGTATTTGTTTGTTCTATGTAGGGGGGGGGAAGGTCGGGGTGACAGCGGAGGATAGGTGAAGGGTCAGGGGGATGGACTACCAGGATAGGTCTGTGTGGGGGGTTGTAGTGGGGCTATGGTCGCGTATCAGCTACATGTGCGGTTTGCTGGGGTCTGCGTACCACTGTTTGGTGCTTGGGCGACCTCATGTGTGTGCGCTCCACCCGGTTCTCTGTTTTGGTGCGTTTCAGGTGTTGGATTCTTCTGAACGTCTGGGTTGTCGTGTGGGTTTGTTTGTACGTGGGCGGAGGTAAGCGGGGGCTGGGTTTTTTAGGGGGGGGAGCAAGGGAGGGGGGGGGTGGTAGTTTGGTGTGGTGATGGAAGGGAGGGAGGGGGGATAGGAAAGAGGGGGGTCTAATGGTAGATTCCTGTATGATTTGATGGTAGCCTTGGTGTGACTCCTATGTGGTTGTTTGAGGTTGGGGGTGTTGCAGAGTTTGTATGGTATAAGTTAATTTGCTAGTGAGGGGGGGATGGCCAAATGGGGGGGGGGTGAGTTGGTCTATTTTATATCGTGGCAGTGAGGGGTGCTGTGCGTTGGTTGTGACTTGAGCTGTGACAGGGGTCTGGGCTGCATTTGTGCAATGCTAGTAGGGGAGGGGGGGGATGCAGAGTTGTGAGGCGTTTGGCCTGGGCGAAGTGTTAGTCCCGTTACCAGGGTTGCAGCTTCAGCAGCGATCCGATCGATGAGAGAGAAAAAAAAAAAAAAGGGGGGGGGGGAGGGGGAGGGGGGGAACGTGGCTAGCACTCTCGTATGGAGTCCAGACTTAACGTTTGTCTGGGGGGGGGGGTAGGGTGGGGCAGTCAAACCTGATCTGGGCGTTGTTCACAGGCAGGTCGAGGAGTTCCCAGCGGGGCCTGGTCGGTGAAGTGACCAGTGGATCGGGTTTCCCCTCTCCCGCCACCGCGCCTCTCGACTCGCCTGTGCTGTTTATCCAGGTGCAGGGATGGCTTTTGCGGATAACGCTCTGAGGTACTGGGATCGCTGCGGTTAGCCGGTTGTAAAAGCAGCGGCATGCGGTACTGCTCCGACGTGTGTTCCTCTGGAAGGGCGACTTGGGTTGCCGGTCTCTGGGCTGCTCCTCTCAGGATTTCGGGCTGGTCGTCTGGGTGTTCAGGGTTGATGTTCCTGGTGGCCCGCCAATCTTTCAGAAGCTCGTGTGGTTCTCCGCTCCTGGCTTGTGTCTCGCATTGGAGGCGTCAGGCCCAGTTCGCGGGCGAATCCCTGCATCTCCTCAGGGAGCCTGATGGATCTTTGTTTTCCGTTCCTGTTGACCACCAGTCGGAACGGAAAGCCCCAGCGGTAGGGGATGTTGTTCTCTCTGAGTGCTTGGGTAAGCGGCTTGAGCTCCCGGCGGCGTTCGATCGTGATTTTAGCCAGATCACTGAAGATCTGCACCGGCTCATTTTTGAAGGTAAGATTGCTATTCTCCCTGCTTGCCGCCATCACTTTCTCCTTCGTGGAGTAGCTATGGAGGCGGACTATGATGTCTCGCCTCCGCTTCGGGTCATTGGAGCGAGGGCCTAGCGCACGGTGCGCCCTGTCAATTTCCAGATCCCTGTTATCAAGTCCTTCACATAAATTATTGAAAAGGTCGACCAGATATGGTTTTATTTGTTCGGGGAGAACCGTTTCCGGGACATTTCGAATCCTGAGATTCTGTCGCCGGTCCCGGTTCTCCTGGTCCTCGATACTGTCTTTCAGTAGTCTGACCTCCTCCCCCAGGCGCATAATCTCGTCGTCCGCCATGGCCTGTGCCTGCAGGGATTCTTCCAGCTTACTCTCGAGGTCCTCTGTTCTCTGCGTAAGGCCGCTTATCTCTTCCCGCATTCCTGCCATCATGTCTTTGAGTTCCTGTCTGAGGGTCTTTTGCAGTCTGTCATGCATTTTGGATAGGAGGTCATCAAGATATGAGCGTGTAATTTCTCTGTCCAGGGCGGGTTCTTCTGCCTGCGTGCTTCCCTCCCTTTGCGGGGATGCGGCCGCGTGGCGTCCGACGCCATCTTGGGGACTCTGCATGCTCGCTAGGCCGCGTTTTTGTTGCGGCTGAAAGAATTTGGAGGCGCCTTTGGAGGTTGGGGCTTTTGCCTTCTGTGGCATGCTGTGGGGTTCAGACACTCTGTAGAGCTGTTTGCTGTGCGATTCGAGGGGTGGAAACGGCTTTTTTTATCGTTTGCTTCGTGAGGGTTGTTAGAGCTCCCTATTTAACCCACCATCTTGGATGACGTCACCGGAAGTCATTCTCTAGTTCAGCTTTCTTTAACAACAATCTCAAAAGTATTTTATATTCACACTATTCTCATTGTCCACTAGTATATTCTTCATTGATTATTTAGTTGCGCTTTTGCCATGTAATATAGCTTTTTATTTCGGTATCCAATCGATGCCTAAAACCTCAAAACATGGGCCAATTCAAATGGCAAAAAATGTGGTGGAAGGATAGATTCAATTATGCCCAAACAGCAGTCACGAGGTTAATCCCCCTCTCAGAGACGGCAAGGGTGGCAACATATTTTATTGTGCTGATGGCCCATATGGAATGAAGAGGTTAAACTGGGAATGTGCAACGCATTTGCCTTTAAAGCTGCAGACAAAGCAATATCCTACGTTTTTTTTTTTTATAAAACAGTTCTGTACTATGAGAAAATACTTGTAGCATTTTTTTTAAACCCACTGTGAACAAATTTTTTTATGTATTATAATGTAACGAGCATTTGTTGTTTCTATAGTAACCATTTACAAAGTCACATCCCCTTCCTCTTCTGAAACAGGGTCTGGCACACCCCTTTTTGAGCCCGCCCTCTCTCAATCAGTGCGCCAATTGTATCTAGTGACTGCTTGGTCACATGATCGTCCCCACTGAACTTTGCATCTTTGATCCTCTTCTGCTGCACTGACACATATTTAGTGAACCTCCGAGCCAAATCGTCGCAGATCACAGAAGAACCGATCGATCAGCAACTTCGCTAATTACTTATCATTGTGTCGATTGTATTGATATTAAAAAGGGAACTTTTTTCTTTAAACAAACAAAAAAAACTGGCAGCTTGGGCTGCTGCTATATTAACACCTAAATAATTTCAGTAAATATTTAACAGTGAGTGGCAGACAATATCAGTGCAACAATGGGAGGGGTGTAGGAAATATTCCCGCAGTTTTAAAGACTTTTAAGGTCATTGAAAGATCCGCACAAACACCAGCGCCAGCATTCATTAAGCTCTGGTGTGGGGTATCGCACCCAATCTGGCGTTAACTGGATTTCACGTCAATGCCACACCAGGTGCATGAATCCAGGCCAAAGATCTCATTGGCTACCGAAAAGGTTAAATAAATAAATGAACCGACCCCTCTTGGTAGTTTGCACTGTTTTGATGTCCCATACATACAGAGCTAAGGAGCAAATGTAACAGGACCGCATGCTGTCACTGGCAGCTGTGTTCAACTGCAAAATATAGCGTGTGCTCTGGGTCTCATGTGTCTTATGAAGCCTGGCAACTAAGCCATCATCTACTGATGTAAGTAAGCGTTACAAAATAAACTTTCCTCCCTCGCTATGCTCAGGGGGAGCACGCGTGAAGCTAAACTGGCCAGCGACATCAAAACAGTGCAAACTACCAAGCTGGGTCATGTGTACTCCATCAAAGCTGTGTAACTGAACTATATGGGAATCCTAGAACTGTACCATACTTATAAAGTAGATCACTCGAAAGCCACTATTCTCCCATCAGTCTGACTATGCATACAAGAATAGTGCCTCTATATCTATGCATACAAGAGTAGTGCCTCTATATCTATGCATACAAGAGTAGTGCCTCTATATCTATGCATACAAGAGTAGTGCCTCTATATCTATGCATACAAGAATAGTGCCTCTATATCTATGCATACAAGAATAGTGCCTCTATATCTATGCATACAAGAATAGTGCCTCTATATCTATGCATACAAGAATAGTGCCTCTATATCTATGCATACAAGAATAGTGCCTCTATATCTATGCATACAAGAATAGTGCCTCTATATCTATGCATACAAGAATAGTGCCTCTATATCTATGCATACAAGAATAGTGCCTCTATATCTATGCATACAAGAATAGTGCCTCTATATCTATGCATACAAGAATAGTGCCTCTATATCTATGCATACAAGAATAGTGCCTCTATATCTGTGCATACAAGAATAGTGCCTCTATATCTATGCATACAAGAATAGTGCCTCTATATCTATGCATACAAGAATAGTGCCTCTATATCTATGCATACAAGAATAGTGCCTCTATATCTATGCATACAAGAATAGTGCCTCTATATCTATGCATACAAGAATAGTGCCTCTATATCTATGCATACAAGAATAGTGCTCCTATATCTGTGCATACAAGAATAGTGCCTCTATATCTGTGCATACAAGAATAGTGCCTCTATATCTATGCATACAAGAATAGTGCCTCTATATCTATGCATACAAGAGTAGTGCCTCTATATCTATGCATACAAGAATAGTGCCTCTATATCTATGCATACAAGAATAGTGCCTCTATATCTATGCATACAAGAATAGTGCCTCTATATCTATGCATACAAGAATAGTGCCTCTATATCTATGCATACAAGAATAGTGCCTCTATATCTGTGCATACAAGAATAGTGCCTCTATATCTATGCATACAAGAATAGTGCCTCTATATCTATGCATACAAGAATAGTGCCTCTATATCTATGCATACAAGAATAGTGCCTCTATATCTATGCATATAAGAATAGTGCCTCTATATCTATGCATACAAGAATAGTGCTCCTATATCTGTGCATACAAGAATAGTGCCTCTATATCTATGCATACAAGAGTAGTGCTCCTATATCTGTGCATACAAGAATAGTGCCTCTATATCTATGCATACAAGAGTAGTGCCTCTATATCTATGCATACAAGAATAGTGCTCCTATATCTGTGCATACAAGAATAGTGCCTCTATATCTGTGCATACAAGAATAGTGCCTCTATATCTATGCATATAAGAATAGTGCCTCTATATCTATGCATACAAGAGTAGTGCCTCTATATCTATGCATATAAGGAAAAGAGGATATTTTTACCCTTGAGAGCAGTCTGGTATCAATGGCTTACAGTAGATCAGTGGTGCGCAAACTGGGGGGCACAAAATTATTTAGTGGGGTCGCAGGCAGCGGGCCGGCAGACGCTGTGTGCGGGCGGGCGGCTGAACAAGCTCCGTGCTGCTTCTCTGCTTGTTGCGGGGGCAGGGCCTTCACTGCACACAGACAGTCCCTCCTCCTCCTCCTGTTTCCCCGCAGCACACGGGGGACCGGAGCCTTCCGAGTACTACCACACCCCCCCGCCCAGGTGAAAGTGTATGACTGCTATGATTGTGTGTGTTGTGATTGAGTATGTGTGCTGTGTCTGTGTGGGTTTTGTGATTGAATGCAGAGGTGCGCAAACTGGTGGGGGCGCAGGCGGCGTGCGGCGAAACCTGCTGTGCGCGGGAGGGCAAAAAAAGCGGTGCGCAGGCGGGCAGCCGAAGAAGCGGTGCGCAGGCGGGCAGCCGAAGAAGCGGTGCGCAGGCGGGCAGCCGAAGAAGCTGTGCGCGGGCGGGCAGCCGAAGAAGCGGTGCGCGGGCGGGCAGCCGAAGAAGCGGTGCGCGGGCGGGCAGCCGAAGAAGCGGTGCGCGGGCGGGCAGCCGAAGAAGCGGTGCGCGGGCGGGCAGCCGAAGAAGCGGTGCGCGGGCGGGCAGCCGAAGAAGCGGTGCGCAGGCGGGCAGCCGAAGAAGCGGTGCGCGGGCGGGCAGCCGAAGAAGCGGTGCGCGGGCGGACAGCCGAAGAAGCGGTGCGCAGGCGGGCAGCCGAAGAAGCGGTGCGCAGGCGGGCAGCCGAAGAAGCGGTGCGCGGGCGGGCAGCCGAAGAAGCGGTGCGCGGGCGAGCAGCCGAAGAAGCAGTGCGCGGGCGGGCAGCCGAAGAAGCGGTGCGCGTGCGGGCAGCCGAAGAAGCGGTGCGCGGGCGGGCAGCCGAAGAAGCGGTGCGCGGGCGGGCAGCCGAAGAAGCGGTGCGCGGGCGGGCAGCCAAAGAAGCGGTGCGCGGGCGAGCAGCCGAAGAAGCGGTGCGCGGGCGAGCAGCCGAAGAAGCGGTGTGCGGGCGAGCAGCCGAAGAAGCGGTGCGCGGGCGAACAGCCGAAGAAGCGGTGCGCGGGCAGCCGAAGAAGCGGTGCGCGGGCCGGCAGCCGAAGAAGCGGTGCGCGGGCGGGCAGCCGAAGAAGCGGTGCGCGGGCGAGCAGCCGAAGAAGCGGTGCGCGGGCGAGCAGCCGAAGAAGCGGTGCGCGGGCAGCCGAAGAAGCGGTGCGCGGGCCGGCAGCCGAAGAAGCGGTGCGCGGGCGGGCAGCCGAAGAAGCGGTGCGCGGGCGGGCAGCCGAAGAAGCGGTGCGCGGGCCGGCAGCCGAAGAAGCGGTGCGCGGGCGAGCAGCCGAAGAAGCGGTGCGCGGGCGGGGAGCCGAAGAAGCGATGCGCGGGCCGGCAGCCGAAGAAGCGGTGCGCGGGCGGGGAGCCGAAGAAGCGGTGCGCGGGCGAGCAGCCGAAGAAGCGGTGCGCGGGCGGGCAGCCGAAGAAGCGGTGCGCGGGCGAGCAGCCGAAGAAGCGGTGCGCGGGCGGGCAGCCGAAGAAGCGGTGCGCGGGCGGGCAGCCGAAGAAGCGGTGCGCGGGCGAGCAGCCGAAGAAGCGGTGCGCGGGCGGGCAGCCGAAGAAGCGGTGCGCGGGCGAACAGCCGAAGAAGCGGTGCGCGGGCAGCCGAAGAAGCGGTGCGCGGGCCGGCAGCCGAAGAAGCGGTGCGCGGGCGGGCAGCCGAAGAAGCGGTGCGCGGGCGAGCAGCCGAAGAAGCGGTGCGTGGGCGAGCAGCCGAAGAAGCGGTGCGCGGGCAGCCGAAGAAGCGGTGCGCGGGCCGGCAGCCGAAGAAGCGGTGCGCGGGCGGGCAGCCGAAGAAGCGGTGCGCGGGCGGGCAGCCGAAGAAGCGGTGCGCGGGCCGGCAGCCGAAGAAGCGGTGCGCGGGCGAGCAGCCGAAGAAGCGGTGCGCGGGCGGGGAGCCGAAGAAGCGATGCGCGGGCCGGCAGCCGAAGAAGCGGTGCGCGGGCGGGGAGCCGAAGAAGCGGTGCGCGGGCGAGCAGCCGAAGAAGCGGTGCGCGGGCGGGCAGCCGAAGAAGCGGTGCGCGGGCGAGCAGCCGAAGAAGCGGTGCGCGGGCGGGCAGCCGAAGAAGCGGTGCGCGGGCGGGCAGCCGAAGAAGCGGTGCGCGGGCGAGCAGCCGAAGAAGCGGTGCGCGGGCGGGCAGCCGAAGAAGCGGTGCGCGGGCGGGCAGCCGAAGAAGCGGTGCGCGGGCGGGCAGCCGAAGAAGCTGTGCGCGGGCGGGCAGCCGAAGAAGCGGTGCGCGGGCGAGCAGCCGAAGAAGCGGTGCGCGGGCGGGCAGCCGAAGAAGCGGTGCGCGGGCGGGCAGCCGAAGAAGCGGTGCGCGGGCGGGCAGCCGAAGAAGCGGTGCGCGGGCGGGCAGCCGAAGAAGCGGTGCGCGGGCGGGAAGCCGAAGAAGCGGTGCGCGGGCGGGCAGCCGAAGAAGCGGTGCGCGGGCGAGCAGCCGAAGAAGCGGTGCGCGGGCGAGCAGCCGAAGAAGCGGTGCGCGGGCGAGCAGCCGAAGAAGCGGTGCGCGGGCGGGCAGCCGAAGAAGCGGTGCGCGGGCGGGCAGCCGAAGAAGCGGTGCGCGGGCGGGCAGCCGAAGAAGCGGTGCGCGGGCGGGCAGCCGAAGAAGCGGTGCGCGGGCGGGCAGCCGAAGAAGCGGTGCGCGGGCGGACAGCCGAACAGGATAGTGCAGATGGCAGCCACGTGATGGTGTGTGCACGCACGGGGGCTCTGGAGGTACAGGAAGGAGCACGCCCCAGCGCTGTGATGTCAAAACGCCCCTCCTTACAGTGTCTGCCCTGCAATAGCGGTGTGTTCCCGCTCTCCTCCGCTGGAAACCTGCTTCGCTGCGATCCTCTGCAAGTGAGAGGGTCGGCTGCCACTAGATCAATCATACTAGGAATGTACAATTATAATTAAAAAAAAAGTGAAAACACAACATTGAAAATGGAAAAAATAAATAAAATAATGCATAATACTGTAGGTAGGAGTGTGGATGACACTGCGGATAGGAAGCCAAAGAGCAGGGAGAATAAAAAGGCAAATGGGAGAAGGAAAAAAGGGAGGGGAAAGAAAAAAAATTAAAAAAGGGGGGAGAGAGGGAAAGGAGGTAGCAAAAAGGTGGGTGATTGCCCCCCCAAAAGAATTGCCTTTGTGCACGTACGCTCTCCCAAGCTTGGCGCAACAAATAAAACTGTCTTTGAAACGCGCTCGGCAGCAGTCAATGCGCGCACACACACACACAGCCCCTCCCTCCCCCCCCCCCCCCACACACACACACAGCCCCGATCCATGCCCTCCGTTCGTGCTTGTAAAATTATGCAGGACACCCTGTGCTCATGCTTGGAGAGTTGGTGATGTCACCGCTCTCAGCGGCAGCGTGGACACAGCCTAAGGCCTGGGACATAGTAAGTTTAAACTCGCTGAGGCGGGCTGAGCCGCGCTGAGCAGATGCACAAAGCCTCTGCATCTGTCATCAGCGCGGCTAAAGTTTCCCCCTCCGCATGCATGCTGATGCGTGCCGAGGCTCAGAAACCTTGCCGAGACAGGCAGGTTTCAAATTTGCCGCTCGGGGAAGCGGAGGAGCGGTCACGTGACCGCTCCCATCCAATGGGAGCGGGGCACTAGGCCCGCCTCACGCTCCGCCTCCTGACACGCCTCCGCCCCCTGAGCACGCTCACTGCCTCGCCTGCAAGGACAGAAAAAAGCTCAATTTTCAGCAGGCGAGGCAGAGCAGGAGCGCGGCTCAGCGCGGCTGAACCCTCTATGTCCCAGGCCTAAGGCCTCGGGCATGGTCAGCGCCGTACTGAGGCGTGCTGCTGCTCGGCAGTGAGCCCCTGCAGCCGCAATGAGAGCGGCTTTAGCAGGGGCTCGCGCACGCTTCCGCACGCTTGCGGAAGCGTGTCTTAAGAAATCTTTCGTTTCGGCGCTCAAGGGAGCGCAGGGCCGGTCACGTGAGCGGTTCGCCCAATGAAGACGAACCAGCTCCGTGACGTCACTGGCCCGCCCCCAGACACGCCCACGGACGGCGCGCGCTCTAAGGTCAGGGAAAGCACCGCTTTCCCTCAGCGCGCCTCCGCACGGGCGAAGTGTCTATGGACTAAGCCTAATTTTGCAAACTGTAGTATTTAGACATATTTGTATTTACATTGTATACCGTTTAATAAAGGGTTTTTTTTCCCATTGATTTTTATTACATCGGGCAGGGGTGTTCCCGAGAAATTTCCTGGATGAAAAGGGGGGCTCGGCTTAAAAACAGTTTGCTCACCCCTGTTTTCTGCAGCTGCACCCACATACCACTAGGGAAAGCAGATACAAAGTCTAAGCGAACAAAAAAGTAATAGTGCGCAAAAACTAAATCGTGACGTGATAAAGTGAAGGATAAGTGAAATAAATAAATAACTTAACCTAAGATTGAGCGTCTGCAGCTGTGATGGAATGGGGGGGCTCAGGATCCCCCTGGAGCTAGCAAATGGATACAAAAAAGACACAGCGCACAACGCTCATAGTGCATTACAAGATATTATTGACATATATAATAAATGGGTGAGTAATGTGCGTACATCAAATGCAATAATTACGAGCAGTTTCGGGATATTTTACCCAACGCCTCCGGAGACCAGAATAGATATCCTTGCAGGAGTGATGCTGCTGTCCTCGATATTGCAGGGTCCTATTGAAATTGGTGTACAACCTCTGCTGTTCCTTGCTCCCCTAAGCACAAGTAGGTTGGGAGATGCGGATTCCTGCAGTGCTTCAGCAGGGCAGTCTTTTGGCATCAGCTGGGCGCCAGCAGGGACCTGAAGAAGAAACGTTCCGTTTCGAAACGCGTAGGACAAGGTTTACCAGTGTTCTAGCCTCATACTAGCACCCCAGCACGCGACTTTGACTGTTTGTGAGCGGCGCCGAAACCCCCGTGGTGACGTCACGATCCAGGAAGCGCTTCACACGGAGGAGAGTGCTGGCGCCCAGCTGATGCCAAAAGACTGCCCTGCTGAAGCACTGCAGGAATCAGCATCTCCCAACCTACTTGTGCTTAGGGGAGCAAGGAACAGCAGAGGTTGTACACCAATTTCAATAGGTCCCTGCAATATCGAGGACAGCAGCATCACTCCTGCAAGGATATCTATTCCGGTCTCCGGAGGCGTTGGGTAAAATATCCCGAAACTGCTCGTAATTATTGCATTTGATGTACGCACATTACTCACCCATTTATTATATATGTCAATAATATCTTGTAATGCACTATGAGCGTTGTGCGCTGTGTCTTTTTTGTATCCACAAAGTCTAAGCGTTTATAAATACAAAGACAAAATAGTATATCTGCAGTACTGAGTAAGTAGCTACTAATTATCAGAAGTAGCCACTTGGGAGACCAATAAATGATTTACACCACATGGCACTCGGTTTGACTTGAGCATATAATTCGCTCTATGGCGGTTACAAACATGGTAGCTTATGGCATTGTACTTAACAATACCACTCCTGTCACACAAGGAGCTCTTTTAAATTCCAATGTTGTTACACCTTAACAGTACCAACATTACACTCTCAGCTATTGGCGAACATCGCTTTTTGTCAATTTTGAGTTGCAGTATCAAGCCTAAGTTTGGATTTTGGATATACTGCATTCTCAGTTAATGGCGATTTTCACTTTTTGAATAAAAAATAAAGGTGCGTAGGTATGTAGTCCCTATTTGGATTTAACGAGGATTATATTCTGTTCCATTTAAATACACCTCTGAATAAATCTGCTACACCACTGCAGCGTAGTGCCGAGATGTATTATATATAAGGTGTTTTTTTGTCCAGTTGGTCCATCATTATTTTATTATTATAATACTAATAAAGTTTGTTCTTTTAATATACTACATCATTACATTTATTTGGAATGCTATAATAGGGGGCTTCTTCTCCAACCCCAGTTGCTTATAGGGATCCTTGTCCATATGCTATTAGCCTCAGCACCCCAATTTCTACTTGACGGTTGCGAGAGTGTTCCTCCCCTCCCCTAATTTGTGTCACCGCTCACACCTTAATCAGAATTCTTGTTCCTATCTCAGTTCCTACTCTCACCCACGTCTTCAACGCCTCCCTGTCCTCTAGCACTTTCCCCTCTTCCTTTAAGCATGCGGTGGTCACATCTATTCTCAAGAACACCCTAGACCCGACGTGCCTTACCAACTCCTGCCGTGTCGCTCCTGGCTTTTGTCTTCTAACGGCTAGAACGTCTCATGTTCTCCTGTATGATCAACTTTCTTAATTCCCATGCCCTCCTTGACCCTGTACAATCTGGCTTTCGTACAGCTCACTCAACGCAGACTGTCCTCACCAAAGTAACCAAGGATCTATCTACATGTAGCAAAATCCCAAGGTAATTTTTCACTACCGCATCCCATTCAATATTGCTGCTGGCTTCAATACTGTTGATCGCTCTTCTATTCTCTACACTCTTTTGGTATTCGTAACCAACCTGTATACTGATTATCATCATACCGCTCCCATTGCACCTTTTCTAATCTCTGTTGCTACCATGTCTTCATCTACTGTTGATGTGTCTGTTGGTGTACCTTAGGGCTCTGTTCTGGGTCCTCTGCTTTTCTCTCTCTACACACTATCACTTGGCGGCCTCATCAAGTCTTTTGGCTTTAGGTATCATCTCTATGCAGATGATAGGCAGATATATCTATCCCCTCCTAACCTCACATCTGCAATCCAGTCCCGAGTCTCCTAGCTACATTTTCATGGATGGCGCTCCGTTGCCTTAAACATAATATATCTAAAATTGAGCTCCTCCTTCTTCCCCAAAAACCCAGCCTAATATCCAGTTTTCCATCACAATAAAGAGTACTACCAGCTATCCTGACGCCAACGCGTGTTGCATAGGAGTGACATTTGACTCCTCCCTTTCCTTTACCATTCATATTCTCATGAGTTTGCTCTTGTTTGTCCTCATTTGCAGTGCTTGACAAATTTTGCCAGCTGTCGATCCAGCACGGCCGCCCAAGCAGCACACGCGGTTCTCCTACAATTCCCCTGCTCTACCGGGGGAGGAAATAAATCCCCCTACCTGATTGGTCTGGTGCGCTTCCAGGGCTTTTTTTTTTTTTTTTGGCTCGCAGCCAGGCGCTGGACCCCCCCAGTCCCCCCCTTGTCTCCAGTCAGTCACCTTCCAATCAGTCATAGTCACCCACCCAAATGTCAGTCAGTCACCCCTCCCTCCATGTGTCACCCTCCGTCTCGCACGTACTCTCTGTCTCGCACTCTGGATCTGGATACCTTATTTACCCTATAAATCTTAACTGCCCAATACCTACACCAAAATAGCCTATACTGCTTTCTTTCAGACTCTCAAGCGTCACACGAGAGACATTGGAATCCCCCAACCCAGAAGACAGGTAGGGAACACCTCCCCTCCAATGTATAACATTGTTGGAATGAGGGTATCTGGACATTGAGGGACTGCGGATCAGGTAAGATCCCAGGCGGGATTGCCGCTTTAGAAAACTGAAGCGGGGGCATCCTGACACTAGTTAAGGAAACTAGTCATTCATATCTGCCTTTTTTTCTAGATTAGTGAGGTCATCTGACACACACACACAGTTATGTCAAAAACGAATGTTGTTTTTAGTTCTTACTAGGAATTTATTCAATTTCTTTTTTTTAAGGCGGGGCTGGGGGCAGGGCTATGTGGCGAGTAGATTTTTTCGTTCGTGGAGTAGATTTTTGGGTGATTTATCAATCACTGCTCATTTGTACGTCATTCTGTTTATGTCATTTCGATCCCTCTGTACCCCTCTGCAGAAAATGTTGGCACTTTACAAATAAACAATAATAATTCAAGCCGTGACTAAAATGTGTTTCTTCTTCCTCTGTAATATTGCCAAGATCCGCCCTTTCCCCTGTCAATCTACTGCTAACACTGTAAAACATGTCCTTATCCTCTCCCGTCTGGATTATTGCAACATACTGCTATCAGGCATCCCTGCAAAATTCTGCTGCTAGAACAATTTCACTTTCTCTCACAAACAGTCTCTGCTCATCTCCTCCTTAAATCCCTCTCAAATTTCAAATCACCTACTAAATTCTACCCTCATCTGCTCTGATCTCTCGCTATGCCCCTGCTCTTCGGTGCTCTTCTCATAACAGTCTCCTCTCCACCCCTTTCACCTCTACTGCTCCCTCGCCATAACCCTTTCTTCCTCACTGTCTCTTCACCTGTGGAACTCCCTCACACTCCGCACAAGCCAAGAACCTGCTCTCCTCACCTTTAAATCAAATCTTAATACTCACCTCTTAAATGAAGCCTACACTCATGGCTACTGTCCCACACCCACCGTGACTCCTAATGTCCCGGCCAAGCTTATTCTAAAGCTTGCCGGGTTAAATGCAGGGCTTTTCTCCGATTTGAACGGAGTTTCCCGCGTGGCGGCTGCATTCAAAGATAAGCGCTAATGGCGCTTATCATTGAAAGCGCCCGTGGCACGAGAAAACTAAAAAAAATGAGCACCGCCGCGTTTAAAAACAAGCCGTGGAGAAAGCCGCATTAGATTAAAGGCGGCCGCCACTGTACCAACCATTGTGGCCAAACACTGCCATCTACTGCACTTATTCCCTCACCTCCTGTCTGTGTAAGTCTCCCAAAATATCATTTAAGATTGTAAGCTCCCCAGGGCAGGGATTTCCTTTCCTATTGTCTCATTTTGTTTGTAGAACTAATTGCATTATAATTCCCTGTATTGTACTGTCTCTTTTGTAAAGCACTGAGTACACTATGGGAGCTATAGAAAGATACACATACATCGCAAAATACAGGACATGGATTTCAAAAGCACCTCAAACACATTCAGTGGATATACGGGAAGAGAAGACACATGCAGCAGGAGCTGTCTGATTAGAGATCAGGCACATCTTGTGTGGACATCATTGAAATAGATTTGGAGGGATTTTGCAGACCCCCACCACTCAAATGTCAATCATGCTTTGACTTATACCAAGGGTGCGCAAACTGGCAGGGCGGGAGATTTTTCTGGGGGAGGAGGGCACGGGCAGTTGCAGAGGCCCCACGCTCTTCCCCAAGGCATTTAAATTAAATCCCGGGGGATCGCGTGAGGCCTCTGCAACACAAAACCTACCATGATTCAGACGCTGTGACACGTCGCCATGGCAACGCGGCATCATGTGACGTTTTGTTACACGACCCTGCAGCGTCATTTGACGCAGCTGCAAGGTAGGAGGGGAGGGCGTGAGCACCGGTCAGGCAAGACAGGGGGGCGCAGCAGCAAAAGTTTGCACTCCCCTGACATACAGAGCACGGCATACAGAGTCTTTGACTAATAGGGACCAATTCATTAAACTGCGAGTGTCGAATACGAAATGCCCATTAAGGTGCCCTTCCTCCTTATATACCACTAATAACCCTATTCAAGCCTCTCACTCTCTCCTGCTCCTCGAAACCCACAATCACTGTATGCTTGTGGGAGACGAGATCTCTGCATATTGCATGGAGATGCCGCTCTCATTGAGATTGGGGCCCAGTCACCTAATCTCACTCATCTCTAGTGCTGAGCCCCAACTAGAGTTGGGCAATTTATCAGTAAGGGAGCAATATCACAATTATAAATATATGACGATAAGTCGATATTTACTTTTTTAGCATCACTGTGCACTGTTTTCTGCCTTTAATTCATTCCTCGACTCATCTCTGCTATTCAGGTGTTGAGGAGCGTTTCCATCTTAATATATAAAATTGAAATTTGTGGGGTTGATAGTAGATGTGGTGAATCTGATTGATCCGTGGGTCTGTCACTCAGCCTCTGGCCAATCTGATTGGTCCGTATCCCTGCCCCGCCCCCTCTCATTGGCCTGAGTGGCTCTATGACGTCACCCAACTGCCACTCTCTTCTCCTCCTCACTCGCAGCTCACCTTCCCCCTCGCCCAACTGCCACACACACGCACCCAGCGGCCCGGACCGCCGGCTACCCTCCCCCATCACCCCCCCACCTCACCTCCCCACCCACAGCTCGGCTCCCCGCCCCATCACCCCCCCCCCCTCACCCGCAGCTCATTGCACATGCGCACAATGCTCCCGTTACTTAGCGACGCGTCTCCCCGAAGGATGTACACAGTGCGGCCCCCCCCTCCCTAGATTCACCACCCCCCACCCAAGATTCACCACCCCCCCACCCAAGATTCACCACCCCCCCAAACAATTAGGGATTTACATCCCAGGCAACGCCGGGTCTCTCAGCTAGGGGGGGGGGGGGGTGGGAGACCGGAGTTGCGCAAGGGGGGGGGGGGGGGCGGGAGACCGGAGTTGCGCAAGGGGGGGGGGGGGCGGGAGACCGGAGTTGCGCAGGGAGGGGGGGGGGGGCGGGAGACCGGAGTTGCGCAGGGGGGGGGGGGAGACCGGAGCTGCGCAGGGGGGGGGGGAGAGCGGAGAGAGAGGGGGAGCGGAGAGAGAGGGGGAGCGGAGAAAGAGACAGGGGGAGTGGAGAGAGGAGGGAGCGGGAAATTTTAATCCCAGGCAACGCCGGGTCTCTCAGCTAGTTTTAAAATAAAAATGGAGCACTGTGTGCATTAAAATGTCATTTCCCAGAATCCCTGGCTGCAGTCGAAACACTTTATGCTAAGAGCTAGTGGTGAAAGCCGGGTTGCATACCTGTCAGACGTGACTGTGCTCACAAGTGACATTTTTTATTTACTGTACGGTGGCGGGTTTTGTCCCTGTTTTACCCACCATAACTTATATAAGGTGTGGTCGAAACCTATTCCAGCTTCACATTGCAAAGTCAGCATAACCGGCCTGACACTGATGAGACCCAAAAGGTCAAAACAGCTGTCTGGGAGTAGGTTTTACTTGCTACGTACTTCTTTAACCCAGACCTTGCTGAAAAGCTGTGTAATGAGGCAGACATAAGCTTATAGGGATCCATGTTGAAATGGATAAGAGGCAAAAAAAGTAAACACGGTGTGCTCATTTGCATGTCATTTCCCAGAATCACTTGCTGCAATGCGATCAGTGCTCCCTATAAAAGGGGCAATCACTGTTAGTTTGCCAAATGCAATTTTTTATAACAAATTCCCAACGTATCTGCCTTCCTTAAGCAAATATAATCATTCTTAACTCAAACACCTGTCTGTTTGGATTTCTTTGGAAATGAAGAGATACTGGATGGGTAAACACTTGATTGACAAGCGCCCTATACTCAAAGACCAATAGCCCACCACGTTTCTGTTATAGGGCTGATAAGAAGGGGGGTGGGGGGGGTGTCTGTGGAAACTCATGTTTGGCACCTCCTGATATCACACAAAGGAGCAGAACTACAATAAATCAAACATCTCCTACAGTGCACAACAACGGACATGACACCAGCGCTCCTTATACATGTTGGACAATAACAGATGTGGTGAATGGAGCAGTAGGGGAAAGCAAGCAATAAACACAATGTGAAAAGACTGGTACTGAGCATCATCTCTCACCCACCCCCTCTAACTGCCCCGTATACCCCACCCCCTCTAACTGCCCCGCATACCCCGGCCCCTACCTCGGCCCCGTATATCCCACCCCCTCTAACTGCCCCGTATACCCCGGCCCTTACCTCGGCCCCGCCGCTGCCTCTCCTTGCTCTGATCTCCCGCGCTGTCCGCGGTGTTACACTCTATCCCGTCCCCCGGCTCACTCACTTTCACTTCCGAGGACTCGGAGATCACAGCCACACCGGAGGGCGTCATACCGAGCAAGGATCCCGGGGATATATAAACAATAAAGGGTAATAATAAATCAGTGACCTCCACTTTTATTGTGTTCATATTTGAAGTCAGAAATTATTAAAATATATATATATCATCTCCAGTGAAATGATTGCAACAATAAGAAGCCCTGTCCTCCGTGTGTCTGTCACCCCCGGTGCACTGTAACATAACGAGCATGCCCCGGGCCCCGTGCTCACATAACCCCACAGCTGCACGTCGGGTGCACGGAACTGAAGAAGCGGCGCTTGGGGGGGGGACCCGGATGCAATTCAGTGTGACACGAAGCTCAGCGCGGGAGGGCTGAGATCGAGGCCGCGGTGTTGGCGATCGGTGCCGGACAGGAGGCGGTGTCCAGTCCGGGGAGGGGGACCGGCGGCCTGAGCCCGGCCGTATCATGCTGCTCCCGTCCGATGTGGCCCGGCTGGTGCTGGGTGAGTGGTGACAAGGAGCAGGATAAAAAGGGGGAGATATTATCATGTGAAGGCAGTTACTGGCAGTGTCCCAGTGTTTACATGTCTCGTTTCTTTCTATCACACATCATGTGTGTGTATCTTAATTTATATCGCGCCCACAGTGTACTCTGCGCTTTACAGAGAGGCAATACGCTACAGGGAATTATAGTACAATAAGTAGGACCAGGTCAGACCGTAGGAAAGGAAACACCTGCCCCGGAGAGTTTACAATCTATGTTTATAATGTCTCTGATATATCGGAGGCGAGTTGTGCGCATTTTCTGCACTTTATAAGCACAAATATATGTACGTGTGTATATATAGTCCCTCCAACGGTTACAGGTACCCTACATGGCTTTGTCCTGTAAGACCAGCTGTACCTATTAGGCCGCGCCTATAGTGCCGGCGACGTGACGTCACCCGTCGCCGCAAGCGAAAGTTGTATTTCGCTTTGCGGCGGTGTCTCAGGCGACCAGGCTCCTGATTGGTTCCGGGGCTGTCACATGAGGCGACAGCCCCTGAAAAATCAAATAATTACGGCTACCAAAAATCGCGTCGCTTTGTCGCCGTCGCGCTTACTATAAGCGCACGCGGCGGCAACAATGCAT
Source organism: Ascaphus truei (assembly GCF_040206685.1). Taxonomy (NCBI): domain Eukaryota; kingdom Metazoa; phylum Chordata; class Amphibia; order Anura; family Ascaphidae; genus Ascaphus; species Ascaphus truei. The sequence goes on from NC_134485.1 coordinate 381,776,116, forward strand.
TTGTTTTTGGGCGACGACACCGGCACTATAAGCGCTGCCTTAAAGGTGTGTATTAAGCTGCACAGGTTATGGGACTCCCATGGTAACTGCTTGGAAGTGCCTCAGTTTGACACGAGTAGAGGAATTACAGTGGGACCTATTTTCATATACAAAATGTTGGCGGGTCCACCCAATTCAAAGGCAGCGACTTTACCAATGCGCTTCTCCTTCAGCCCTTTGCAAATACTATCTATGTTTTATAGGGCTGAAGGAGAAGCGCAGTGGTAAACTTGCTGCCTTAGAAGTGGGTGAATCCCAATGTCCGTTCTCCCTGTGACCTCCGGCAAGTCACTTTTATTTTCCTGTGTCGCGGACAATGTTATCTTGTAAGCTCTTTGGGGCAGGGGCTGTGTGCAATGCTGTGTGCAATGGCCGCATTATATAAGACATATGTTCTGACGTGAGATACCGTTGACATGTGAGGCTAGTTTTGCAAAAAAGTGAGGTTAAGATAAGTGAGACATGGCAGGTTTTTGTCACTTAGTAGCAGCGTTAGGTTTTCCCACAAACAAGTAAGTGAATGGAAATGTTTCTATATGATGCTTTGTATGTGATGCAGTGTATCCAAAGAAGGACATTGTACTCTGTTAACTAAAGTGAGCTGGAAATTGGTCGCTCTTGCAAGTAACATTGGAATTTCGTGTTGGGCTTTGCGAGTGATCTGTATTTGTACATGTGTATTACAGCGTTTCAGCCCATGCCTGTCATCGGGTATTTAATGACGAGTGTCACACAAGTGAGGAATTTGTGCTGTGTATGCATATATTCATTTGTTGGTTCACCTGATAGGTTGAAATAGTTATTAACTCTACAGGGAATGGCATTTTATTTGTGCCCGTTCTCTAGGGAGAGATGAGGTTCACTGCTCCATTGGACATATGTGATGTGCATTCCACTTATGTTCGTGTAACTCGTTGCCTGGTTGCTACCCCATATCGATCCTGTGGTTGCAATCCTGGAAGAATTCTGGCTTCTCAAGGGTTAAATTTTAGCACTCTAACACTGTACGGTGGAGAGTTTTTGTCACTTTTTGTACACACCATAACTTTTTTAATGTCCATTTTATACCTACGTACCCGATTCACGTTGCATAGCCAGCAATCAACCTCGCACTGGTGAGACCCAAAAGGTTGAAACGGCTTTCAGTGAGTAGGTTTACTGGTTGTGCCCTTTTTTTTATCCCAGGCCGTGCTGAAATGCTGTGTAATACGGCTGGCAGAAGCTCATATGGGGTCAATGTTAAAATGGATAAGAAGTAAAGAGTGACACACTGTACTCATTTGCATGTCATTTCCCAGAATCCCTTGCTGCAGTGAAAGCACTGTTTGCTAAGCGATAATGGGGAAAAGCAGGGTTACAGACCTGTCTGAGACATGCGAATGTGCTAACAAGGGGTATTTTTATTTACTTTGTCTTGTAACCAAAAAGATTAAGCATGACGTTCAGTTTTATTAGCAATCATGTGACGTGTGTACATCTTGATACCCTTGGCTTAGGCTCCAGCCCCAGTGCGCGTGATGGGGTGCCTGGCGACGCTCGTTCCCTGCATCCGAGTGATCTGAAGGACTTCGGATCGCTCGCGATGCGGGGGCGCGGCCATGACATCACACAGCTGGTTCGCCCTCATTGGCTGAACCGCCGCCGTAACGTGGCAAATGCTTGGCCGCCGGGCCAAAAGACAAAAATCTTGTCTTTTGGCAAAGATGGTCGTACATCGCTCTTGCTGCTGGCGCGCGTCGGCAGTGACTGGGGCCAGCCCCGGAGAGGGCCGTATCTTGTTGGCCCCGCGCACGCCATAGTGCGAGCAGTGGGGACGAGGCCTTACTCTTTTTTTTAATATAAAAAACACAAACTAAGCTGTGAGGGATATCACCTGAAGTGTTCGGCTCAGTGGTTCCCAGCAGCTCTGTCAGTAATAATACACTGCTTGTTTTATGTTTATATTTTTATTTTAAAGGAATAAACCACTTGCTAAGGCGGAGATATGTGTGTGTGTGTATATATATATATATATATATATATATATATATCTTTATATAGTGCCTGGGGAAGATGATTTCAAGCCTAAATATTAATTATGCTATGCTACGGTCATGCCTTGAAGTTGGATAGCAGGCTTAAGACGCTTTGACCAAAGGGTTAAACTAAATGACCGTTTTTCAAGAGAATATATAGGTATTGCACTGTGTATTTTTGTCACATTGGAAGTAGCTTTGAGCATCTTTGTTTGTTTTTTTTGTTGTATACATTTAGCCACGCCAACTAGCACTCCTTTTGATATATATCTATCTATCTATATATAATACTGAGTTAAGTTATGGTGAGTAAAAAAAGTGACAAAAACCCTCCACAGGAAAGCAAATATGCAAATACAGCTGTATGCTCATTTGCATGTCTGAGGCAGGTCTGCAACCCCGCCTTTCCCCATTATCACCCAGCATACAGCACTTCCACTGCAGCAAGGGATTCTGGGAAATGACATGCAAAAGAGCACCCAGTGTCACTTTTTGCCTCAAAAACCATTAATGGGGGGGGCTATAAGAGGAGTGTTTCTTGGGGCAGTGATTCCCAACCGGGCTCTCCCCCCATCGCTCTCCTCCCTCCTAGGAGCTCACGTGCAGTCCTCACTGCTTCCAGCCTGTGAGCTGAGAGGGAGGAGGGAGGGAGGTCATCTGTGGTGTCGGCTTCTTCTGTGAACTTTTCATGTGACCGGAGGTAGAAGGGAGATGCTGCTTCTGCTCAAAGTTGCTTGTGTGTGTGTGTCAGTCTGAGTGTGTGTCAGTCTGAGTGTGTGTCAGTCTGAGTGTGTGTCAGTCTGAGTGTGTGTCAGTCTGAGTGTGTGTCAGTCTGAGTGTGTGTCAGTCTGAGTGTGTGTCAGTCTGAGTGTGTGTCAGTCTGAGTGTGTGTCAGTCTGAGTGTGTGTCAGTCTGAGTGTGTGTCAGTCTGAGTGTGTGTCAGTCTGAGTGTGTGTCAGTCTGAGTGTGTGTCAGTCTGAGTGTGTGTGTGTGTGTGTGTGTGTGTGTGTGTGTGTGTCAGTCTGTCTGTGTGTGTGTGTGTCAGTCTGAGTGTGTGTGTCAGTCTGTCTGTGTGTGTGTGTGTGTGTGTGTGTGTGTGTCAGTCTGTCTGTGTGTGTGTGTGTCAGTCTGTCTGTGTGTGTGTGTGTCAGTCTGTCTGTCTGTCTGTGTGTGTGTGTGTGTGTGTGTGTGTGTGTGTGTCAGTCTGTGTGTGTGTGTGTCAGTCTGTGTGTGTGTGTGTGTGTGTGTGTGTGTGTGTGTGTGTGTGTGTGTGTTTGTCCGGGATGGGAAGGGAGCGAAGATAGCAGGGATACACCATGAAAAATAAAAATAAAATGCATACAATAGTGTAATAAGTTCTTTTCAATCTGGATAAAACATGTATGTCTTGACTCTATAGCAATGCCTACTTACAGCAGGTCAAAAGGTAAAAAGCATTGATCTACACAGCAGGTAGAAAGGTGTCAGGATCTTCAGGAACAACAGCCCAGGTTTACAGCATAAGAAATCAGCACCTCAGCTCAGACGTCAGTAGATGTGAGTGGATCAGAGACATGCAAAAGAAAGGCAGACCATAGTGTCGATCTACGCGTTTCGTCGTACTAGACAACTTCCTCAGGAGCAATGAATAATTCTCAAATGAGTTGTGGGTTTATATATACTAAACAATTGAACAAATAAGCAATTAACCAATTTAATATAACAATTATATAATTGAAAATTTAAAAGATACACTGGTTCTCCAATAAATAGGTACATAACTCAGTGTTCAAAAACGGCGCAGTGTTAATACAAATAGGCATTTAAAACAACATCTAAGTAAATAAAATATCTAAGTAAATAAAATTCAGGATCTAATCATGATGTGTGTGTGTGTGTGTGTGTGTGTGTCAGTCTGAGTGTGTGTGTGTGTGTCAGTCTGTGTGTGTGTGTGTGTGTGTGTGTGTGTCAGTCTGAGTGTGTGTGTGTGTGTGTGTGTGTGTCAGTCTGAGTGTGTGTGTGTGTGTGTGTGTGTGTGTGTGTGTGTGTGTGTGTGTGTGTCAGTCTGAGTGTGTGTGTGTGTATGTATGTATGTATGTCTTTATTTGTATAGCGCCATAAAATGTACATAGCGCTTCACAGTAGTAATACATGTCATATAAATAACAAATATAAATAACAGATCATGGGAATAAGTGCTTCAGACATACTGTAAAAGTAACATTAAGGAAGGAGTCCCTGCTCCGAGGAGCTTACAATCTAATTGGTAGGTAGGGAGAACGTACAGAGACAGTAGGAGGGAATACTAGTAAGTGCTTCTGCAGGGGGCCAAGCTTTGTGTCATGTGTCCATGATTATCCAGTGCTACTCATATGCTTCTTTAAGCAGATGTGTCTTAAGGTGGGTCTTAAAGGTGGATAGCGAGGGGGCTAGTCGGGTATTGAGGGGAAGGGCATTCCAGAGGTGTGGGGCAGAAAGTGAGAAAGGTTTAAGGCGGGAGAGAGCTTTAGATACAAAGGGGGTAGAAAGAAGACATCCTTGAGAAGAACGCAAGAGTCGTGATGGTGCATAGCGAGAAATTAGGGCTGAGATGTAATGAGGGGCAGAAGAATGTAAAGCTTTAAAAGTGAGCAGTAGAATTGAGTGTGAGATACGCGATTTAATCGGAAGCCAGGAGAGGGATTTCAGCAGGGGAGACGCTGAGACAGATTTAGGAAAGAGTAGAGTGATTCTGGCAGCAGTGTTTAGGATAGATTGTAAGGGAGACAGGTGAGAGGTAGGAAGGCCGGACAGCAGGAGGTTGCAGTAATCGAGACGTGAGAGAATGAGGGCCTGAGTCAGAGTTTTAGCAGTTGAGTAACAGAGGAAAGGGCGTATCTTTGTTATATTGCGGAGGAAAAAGCGACAAGTTTTAGAAACGTTTTGAATATGAGAGGAGAATGAGAGAGAGGAATCAAGTGTGACCCCTAGGCAGCGTGCTTGGGCTACTGGGTGAATGATCGTATTTCCAATAGCAATGTGGAAGGATGTAGTAGGGCCAGGTTTGGGAGGTAGTATAAGGAGCTCTGTTTTTGCCATGTTAAGTTTCAGTCGGCGGATGGCCATCCAGGATGATATTCCAGAGAGGCATTCAGAAACTTTGGTCTGTATAGCAGGTGTAAGGTCAGGGGTTGAAAGGTAAATTTGTGTGTCGTCAGCATAGAGGTGATATTTAAACCCAAAAGATGTGATTAGGTCACCTAGAGAGAGTGTGTAGAGACAAAAGAGAAGGGGTCCCAGGTGTGTGTGTGTGTGTGTGTGTGTGTGTGTCAGTGTCAGTCTGAGTGTGTGTGTGTGTGTGTCAAACTGAGTGTGTGTGTGTGTGTGTGTGTGTGTCAAACTGAGTGTGTGTGTGTGTGTGTGTGTCAAACTGAGTGTGTGTGTGTGTGTGTGTGTGTCAAACTGAGTGTGTGTGTGTGTGTGTGTGTGTGTGTCAAACTGAGTGTGTGTGTGTGTGTGTGTGTGTGTGTGTGTGTGTGTGTGTGTGTCAAACTGAGTGTGTGTGTGTGTGTGTGTGTGTCAGAGAGGATGGGAGAGGGGGAGAGAGGATGGGAGAGGGGGAGAGAGGATGGGAGAGGGGGAGAGAGGATGGGAGAGGGGGAGAGAGGATGGGAGAGGGGGAGAGAGGATGGGAGAGGGGGAGAGAGGGTGGGAGAGGGGGAGAGCGGGTGGGAGAGGAGAGAGAAGGAAAGGTAGAGGGAGAAAGGAAGAGGAAAGGAGCCAGAGAGGGGAAGGAGAGGACAGAGGAGGGACAGGAGAGAGGTAGAGAGAGAAGGAGGGGGAGAGGAGAGGGGATAGAAGAGAGAGGGAAGAGGAGAGAGGGAGAGATGGGGAGAGGAGGGGGAGGGGGGAGAGGGGATAGAAGAGAGAGGGAAGAGGAGAGAGGGAGAGATGGAGATGGGGAGGGGAGAGAGAATGAGATTGAGGAGACAAAAGGAGGGAGAGGGAGGGGAGAGGAGAGGGAGGGGAGAGGGGAGAGGAGAGGGAGGGGAGAGGAGAGGGAGGGGAGAGGAGAGGGAGGGGAGAGGAGAGGGAGGGGAGAGGAGAGGGAGGGGAGAGGAGAGGGAGGGGAGAGGAGAGGGAGGGAGAGGAGAGAGATGTGGAGAGAGAATGAGGGAAAGGAGGTAGAGAGGGAGAGGACAGAGGGGGACAGGAGAGAGGAGAGGTAGAGAGAGGGGAGAGAGGAAGGGATAGAAGAGAGGGGGGAGAGGAGAGAGATGTGGAGAGAGAATGAGGGAGAGGAGAGGAGAGAGAGGTAGAGATAAAGAGGAGACAGGAGGGAGAGGGGAGAGAGGACAGAGGAGGGAGAGAAGGAGAGGTAGAGAGAGAGAGGGAGGAGGGGGGGAGAGGAGAGAGAATGAGGTAGAAAGGGAGAGGAGACAGAACGAGGGAGAGGAGGGAGAAAGGTAGAGGAGAGAGAAGGGGGGAGAGGAGAGAGGGGGAGAGAGATCGATTGATCAGTGGGGGATGATGTGAGATGTGGGGGGGGGGGGGGGTGATGTGAGATGTAGGGGGGGGGTGTTTACACCAAAATCATTACAAAATATATACACATTGTTTATTCAAAAGTATGAGTTAATGATTATTTATTACCCCCACTGCTTTACACGTCTATTTTGTGATTTACCCCTGTCAAATATGTCATCCAGATAGGGGTTCCCCAAAATGTTACAAAATACTTAAAGGGTTCCTCCAAACAGAAAAGGTTGTGAATCACTGGCTTGGGGGATGGAAGTTCGAGTCTGCGGAGGGAGAGACACCTCACTACCGACTCTCCTCCTCCTCCTCCCCACATCGTGCAGCAGCTGCAGAGGGAGAGCCACCTCACTACCGACTCTCCTCCTCCCCACACCGTGCAGCAGCTGCGGAGGAGGGGGAGAGGGAGCCACGCAGGGCCCTGGCGGAGAGGGCAGGAGGGCCCTGGGACACCACCAGGCCTGTCACTCAGTCACTGAGTGACACCTAATCCCAGCATCATTGGTCTCCCTGACTTCAATACATGTTGTTGTATGATTAACTTTTGCAGACACTCCCCCCACCCCCCATGATCTGTGCCCCATAAAATGACTCAGTGGGATCTAAGCTGTCAGACCGTCCCTCATGCATTTCAAGTTGTCACTTCTTGCAGCTGATTGTCATTCTTGTTTAGCATCATTGGTGATGGATTTTGGTGCAGGTAGTATTTGGAGTATTTGTATTCAATTTGCAATTTTTTACTTCAGGAAGACTAAGTCGCACTCACTCAGTGCATTGAACTTGATTGCCGTGTCTGCGGTCCTGTCAAGTGTCACTCACTTGAACTGAGTGCCACTCAAGTTTAACACTTGTCTTTGGAGCCTTCAGTAGGATTTTGCTTGAGTGTGGGTCAGGGAGAGTGTGGGTCAGGGAGAGTGTGGGTCAGGGAGAGTGTGGGTCAGGGAGAGTGTGATTTCCCCCCCCCCCTGCACGTGTGTGTGTGTGTGTGTGTGTGTGTGTGTGTGTGTGTGTGTGTGTGTGTGTGTGTGTGTGTGTGTGTGTGTGTGTGTGTGTGTGTGTGTGTGTGTGTGTGTGTGTGTGTGTGTGTGTGTGTGTGTGTGTGTGTGTGTGTGTCAGCAGGCTAATTTTTAAGTTGATAATTTTGGATGGCCCTCGAATGATGTTATAAATATCCAAATGGCCCTTGGCAGAAAAAAGCTTCCCCACCCCTGCGTAAAGGTAAAGATATAAAGATGTATTCACGCCACATGATTTATTGAGGATTGACTAGAAACTGTTTGTACATTGTCTCTTTTGAGCCTACAAGTGTATAGTACCATTGCTCTCATGCCTGGGAAGTAGTATAAATGTACATATTGAGAAACTGGTTTTACTTTTGTGTTATGTTTTGCCCGAGTTGAGTTTGTATGTGTAATTCAAGTCGTGATGTTTTGTATATAGTCAAAATTAATCAAATGTCCAGGAGACCTCGCAGAATATTTAATCCTGAGGATATATTCCGCACAAAAACATTGATGCAAATAGGTTAACTCGTGTTTTGTGTTTGTTTGACCATATACTATATTGTTTTGTTTTTTAAATTGCCTAATTCACCATACTTTGCTATAAAGAGACCTGAACCTCCCATTAACTATTGCTGAGCTCCACTAATATTTATTTGGATCTTCAAAGATTTATAGTTGGAATTCTTCATTCATACTTGGACTCAATATTGCTATATATTGCTGTGTTTTGGCGGCTGAGCATAATATTCTGCATACCGGGTATGCTTTTATATCAGAGTTGCTCAACTCCAGTCCTCAAGCCCCCCCCCCCATCAAGTCTAGTTTTCAGGATATCCCTGCTTCAGCACAAGTGGCTCAATCAGTCTTCGACTGAGCCTCTGAGGCACCTGCGCTGAAGCAGGGATATCCTAAAAAATTAAGCACCCCTGCTTTTATATACTGGATCTGTTTAGTGTGTAACATGTGTTTTCTTGTCTGGGTTTCAGGCTACCTGCAGCAGGAGAAACTTGCATCTACGTGCCGAGCATTCATAGCAGAAAGCCCCAACTTGAAGGAGTATGCAGATCATTACACAGATGAAGGTTTTGTCCCGGGCTGTGTGCTGGTGAGGCGCCCAGTAATATTTCAGTGCTTTACTACCAGCTTTGTGTCTACCCACCCTCCAGTCTTACGCCCGCACCTCTCTTGCGCTATAGAAGATATAATATTATCCACTATATGAGATGATTACATTACACAAGAATATATACTGTACTTTATGGCAAGCTCATCTGACTTGAGTATACTGCTTAACAGGAGAATATTAGAATTAGTACTGCTGGGTGTTAAAATACACATGAAGGCACCAACAAAATAGCAGGGCACATCCTGACTCTATATACAGAACTCCAGTTTATCAGAGTTACTAACACATTCTTCCTTGTTAATGGTTTTGACATTCATATTTGGTAACTTGCCTTAATCTTTGTTCCATCTTATGAGCTGAATGACTCCTGCGACTGTGCTCTGCTAGAATAACTAGCCCCGCACAATCAGTCGTTTCTTGTGGCATGTCAGGAAAGGGACAATGAAAAGTGAGAGAACGGTTTTGCGTCCGTTTTTTGTGGCATCCCACAGGTTTCTTCCATGATGCAACGCGTTTTTAGGGGAGAGACCCAAGTATATCTCGTGTAGTGAGCACACCAGGTAATAATCATCATAATTAAGATTTCGAAGTTTTTTAAAACGTAACATTTAATGTATTAAAATAAGGCAGCTAAAACTAGGAGGGTTAAGGGGGAGGGGAAGGATAAAGGTTCAGGCGATCTGATATAGTCGTCAGATCACAAGTACAAACCCAGTATGTAAAGAGATGGTTTGTAAGACTTTATGCGCAATATTCCTCTAATACAAATTGCTTAATGCTATAATATATACAGTATACAGTGTCGTAAGAAATAGCAACAAAGTGTAAGCCCATAAAATCCTCCAATGCACTAAAAAACACCAACTGAGATGTATATTAGTTAATGCATAGTGATTACTTGCTTCAGGTGTGGCTACTCGTCATTAGATAGGCCAAGTAAACGGGGGATATGTGTGTGTAAAAATACAGCCACGCTAGTTAGGCCAGGTCCTTGCTGGCTACTGCAGCGCCCGCTGTGGCGGACGCTACAGGGACAAGAGCCGCCCCACAAGGGGGCCGGGCCCGCTGCGAGGGGGGGGCCGCTGCGCTGACAAACTCCTGCGCTCAAGAAAATTGAGAAAAGGACTCGTGACGGAGCGCTAGGCCACGCCCCCCGGTCGATTCAGCCAATGAGTGCGAACCTGCCGGGTGATGTCACGGCCGCTCCCTCGTCGCTCCCCCCTGTCTTTCCCCCTGCAGCTCACTGCAGACCGGGGGACTCGGCTGCACGTGCCGCCAGTCTCACAGGCGCGTGTGCAGCGCATTCAGCGGGGCCGCAGCCTTGCACATCGGACCAATGTCCTACAGAATATTCAAACTTGGAATCCGGAATACAACAGAGCAGTACTGCTGGAAAACACTTGTATCTATAATGTGTTCCAGGAGGTAATTGGCTAATCTCGCTGCAGATAGTAATAGACGCTTAGTAAATGTAAATAGTGCCATGGCTCTTATCACCTGGTGTGCTCACTACTAGAGATATATACTTGGTTGTCTTCCCTAACAATGAGTTGTATTTTGCAGTTTATATCTCTCTAGTCAAGCACCATGTCTACTATTTACACAATTCTCGGTCCTGGGCAGACTGCTTCTCTAGTTTTATTCTTCCATGGTGCCTCCATTTATACATTGCAATACACTTACAGGAACACTTTGCACTGTTTGTTCTTGCTTCACTCAAATTTTGTTGGCAATAAACCTGCAAACGGCCATTATATTCTGTCCGAACTGCATCTCCTCCAGCTCCCCTGTTAGGTGTCCATTAACCCCTTGAGTGAGCGAGGGACCCGCAGCACATTGCGTTGGCATTGTGGGTCAGGACATTGCGTTGGCATTGTGGGTCAGGACATTGCGTTGGCATTGTGGGTCAGGACATTGCGTTGGCATTGTGGGTCAGGACATTGCGTTGGCATTGTGGGTCAGGACATTGCGTTGGCATTGTGGGTCAGGACATTGCTTGGCAATGTGTTCCAGGCCCTTTGGGTATTTGAGGGTTTAAAAATGTTACTTAACCGTCCTAAAGGCCCCGTATATAATGAATAACATTGCTGGTGCACAACATATGCTCCTGGGGACAGCTGTAAAGTGCCATGAAGTGACCCTGCTGATCTGATACACAGGCTCAGGCCTTCTTGTGCTAGGCAGCAAGATTTGCATTTATTATAATATGTGTATTTGCATTCACATCATAACCCTGAAAGTTAGTACAAACCTTGTCCGTTCTCCTCCTCCCCGTCACATGTCCCCTGAGACCTGCTTGTTTAGGAAGTTGTAACATTACTTGATTCTCTCTCTGTTTTTGTATATTGCTCAATTTATTGAGCATATGTTTTACGTTTTTATTTCCAGTCTCTGTTTGGAAAAAGCCTGACGACCATTTTAAATGAATATGTCGCCTTGAAAGCAAAAGGTAAGGGTTATTTGTGCCCGGGTAACTCGCCTTTTTAAGGAAGCTTATCTGACATACCCGTAACATGCACCCCCTCCCATTCCTATTAGGAGCAGCTGTGCGACTGGACAAACTCCACCCTATCTAAAACCCCTAACATCCACACCCCCAAACCTCAATAATCCAGCTGTGTGGCTGGACCACACTCTCTCCGGAGGCATACTCCATCCCACTATGAGCAGCCACTTAACCTCTTGTTTCAGCATTGCCCCTTATTCTCTGTGGATTGTAAGGTCTCGGGAGCAGGGCGATCCTTACCTCCTGTATCTGTGCTTGTGCAGATGCCACCGTTACGTTGGTCCACGCTTGCAGCAGTTCTGCATGGTGATTAACGCTACAATTTCTTTCTACATTTTTGCGTTCCTCAGCCACATTAAAACCGGTCTGGCTTTCAGTCCTAAATAACGTATTTTTGTACAGTTTTAATTTTCTCTCCCTCTTCATTTTGCGCCACGTATTGCTGATTAATCCTGCTGCTCTCGCTCCTTTATGAATGTGTTGTGCTCACTGTGCTATTTCCATAGCCGGCGGGGATATGTAGTGGAGAAAATTGGCACAGTGTATTCTACTTTTAGTTCCCTTTTTGCGGCTGTAACTGCCTCGTTTATGTAGAGCAAATTCCCTTTATAAACCAGCAGCACAGGGCTCCACAAACCTGTAAGGCCGTTTCCCCTTCTCGCCGCAGAGCCGAGGAACGAGATGCCTCTCATGATGGCGTCCCTGTGGAAGAAGCTGGATCACACTGTTGCACAGATCAGGTAGGAAGGTGATTCTGATATCCAGACACCATCTCATTAAGACACGCACTGCTGATCTAAATATGTCACCGGTAGCTGCTCCAATGACCGGGTTTTGTGAGTGGTACCGTGACACGCCAGAAGTAATGCGTTCAGCGATGACTGATACTTGGTGAGAGCATCTTTACCACAGTGTAACTGGTCTCGGTACTGTCTGTCTTGTGAGCACTCCTAGCATTGCCTGGGTGGATCATTTGCAACATCCTCAAGCTTGTGTATACTGTGACCAGATACAGGTTCCTAGTTTTATTACATTTACTCCATTCTATTCTCAGTATTGGCTGACGTTTTGTGCATCTGAATAGCGTTTGGCGCATCTAACTATGTGTGTGCAACTTAAACTATAGCAATGTGAACACTGCTAGCATTGCCTGGGAGGATCTTCTGCAACATCCTCAAGCTTGTGTATATACCGTGACCAGTTACAGGCTTCCAATTCTATCAATATATTTCTCAATTTTATTCTCCAGTGTGGTTTGTGTGTGTGTGTGTCTCCCTCACCTCCTCCCCCCCTCCCCCTCACAACTCTTACCTGCGGCGGGGTCCGTCTTCTCCCCTGCAAATTGTAATGTTTCCCCTGCGTGTCCTGGAAAAATGGCCGGCGGCGTGTTGCCATGGCAACAGGGCGCTACGTTGCTGGCCTCGCAGCCATTTTTTCAGGACCTGCAGGGGAAAAATTACAATTTGCAGGGGAGAAGACTGAGATCGCCACACCCCGTCGCAGGTAAGAGTTGTGAGGGGGGGTGAGGGAATTACTTTTGGGGGGAGGGAGGGACGAGTGGCTTTTGCCCTTGTTTGTCAAGGGGGTGGGGCAGGCATTTTGAGCCCCATTTAAAGACAAAATCTTGTTGTTCCTGGGATTGCTCTCCTATCTGTAAATGATCACTGGTGTTCTCCTGTTATTTTTGTTCTTATATCGCCGCTCACACGCCAAACATGTTTCCCCACTTTTTTTAGGAGCATGCAGAATTCTGCAGCATTTCAAACTCACCAAAGAGGTAAGTGCATGCTTCATAACATAGATCAGGGGGTTAAAAGTTCAATTATTTCATAGTATTGCAAAGAAACCGCTCTTTATCACAACAGCGTTTGACACCGTGGACCACCCTCTTCTTCTTCACATTCTCCATACTCTTGGTATTCGGAACAAAGCTCTATCCTGGATCTCCTCTTACCTCTCCCATCGTACGTTCAGTGTGTTATTAGACTCTATACTACTGGACTGAGTGCAGGAAATCGGGTTCTTTTGGGTGATTCTACCATCGCCCTGCTTGTCCTTATTTATGCTTTATGCTTTCCCTATATGCATCGTCCATATCTTATATATTATTATTGCACTTACTAAGGTGAGCGGTGTTAGGTCACATTGTTGTGCAAACACCTGCTGTACAGACCAAAGTTTCTGAATGTCTCTCTGCGATATCATCCTGTGTGGCCCTCTGCCGACTTAAACTTTAACATGGCAAAAACAGAGCTCCTCATACTTCTTCCCAAACCTGGCCCTACTACCTCCTTCCACATTACTGTTGGAACTCCGATCTTTCACCCAGTAGCCCAAGCACGCTGCCTAGGATCACACTCGACTCCTCTCTCACATTCTCCTCTCACATTCAAAGGGTAGCTAAAACCTGTTGTTTTTTCCTCCACAATCTTACAAAGACGCCCTTTCCTCTTTTGCTCGACTGCAAAAACTCTGACCCAGGTTCTCATTCTCTCCCGTTTTCGACTACTGTAACCTCCTGTTGTCCGGCCTTCCTGCCTCTCACCTGTCTCCCCTACAATCTATCCTAAACGCTGCTGCCAGAATCACTCTACTCTTTCCTAGATCTGTCTCAGTGTCTCCCCTGCTGAAATCCTTCTCCTGGCTTCCTATCAAATCCCGTATCACACACTCAATTCTCATCCTCACTTTTAAAGCTTTACACTCTTCTGCCCCTCATTACATCTCATCTCTTATTTCTCGCTATCCCGACTCTTACGTTCTGCTCAAGGATGTCCTCTCTCTATCCCCTTTGTATCTAAAGCCCTCTCCCACCTTAAACCTTTCTCACTGACTGCCCCGCACCTCTGGAATGCCCTTCTTCTCAATATCTGACAAGCACCCTCTCTATCCACCTTTCAAGACCCAACTCAAAACACACCTGCTTAAGGAAGTATATGAGAAGCTCTGAGTGATAGTTTTACACGGTATACATAAACCTTGGCCCCTTGCAGACGCACTTACCAGAATGCCCTCCTACTGTCTCTGTACGTCCTTCCTGCCAACCAATTAGATTGTAAGCTCTTCGGAGCAGGGACTCCCTTTCCAAAATGTTACGGTTATGTCTGAAGCACGTCTACCCTTTGTGTGTTATTTGTATCATTTGTTATTTATATGATTGTCACGTGTATTACTGCTGTGAAGCGCTATGTACATTAATGGCGCTATATAAATAAAGATATATATATATATACAGTACACAAGGCAAAATAGGGGCTTGTTGATTGCTCTCTAAGTCTAACTTTGATCTTAGAGTTCATATATTTGGGGGCTAAACCATACAATTAAACTTCATGTTTTGTAGCTCGCACGAGAAGTGGGATCGAAGACATAAGGCGCCAGAGACTGCTAACGTCGCCTGTAACGTCCTCACGCCCTGGTTCATCAGTCTCGCATCATGTGGGCCAACAAACATCTACACCCATAGCAACAACGCAAGTAGTCCTGAGACCACTTACAACGCAAGCCATAGCTAACCCTTTGTTCAGCGGACCATCTATAATTGAATGCAGCAGCTCTGCTGTTAGTATAAACAGTAAGTATCGTACGTATGGACAATCATGTCTTTCTGATGAGAAATTCAAGCTGAATACTGTGCATTCTAGTCAGTGATTTAAAAATGTTTTAAAATTAAAACGAGCAGCATTTTTTTAGACCATAAGTAAATTATTTATTTATAAATGTTTGCTTTATTTCACCCTTACTCGTTTTCTTGTCAAGATGAGGAAACATTACAAGTTGTCGCTCTGGGACCTCCAGAGAAGAGACCACCGTCTACTTCTACACACTCATCTCCAATGAGGCGAAAAACGTGAGGAGTTTGTTTTTGTGCATACTTTCTGGAAATGTAAATATAGATCCACAAAACAGCCGAATGTGTATTTTCTCCCAGCGCTACCTTTGGTGCGACCAACACCGCCACCCTTTTATTTCAGGGACTCTCAGAGAAGGAGGCGTGAACCTCTGCACACTTTCACTGCAGCAGGAGGAGAAACCAGGCAGGACAGCGACTCACTCCAAGAGCTCATCGATGGAAACTTCCCTGTGAGTGTACCATCTGGAGCATGATTATTATTATTATCCACTCCAGTTGGGGATTATGATTAAAAAAAAATACAAATAAAAAAAGACCTCACTGCTGAAGAGTTTGCTTTTTACTGACATTTAGAATCAATTCATCACTTGATATATCAGCTCATAGGTTAACCAAAGATAATTGGTCTGATGTAGCTTCTTTTTGTGTGTAGATATACTAGATTTGCCTCCAGTTATCTGACAGTCATGACCGGGCTTGGGTGAATTACCATTATTTAATGGTATTGTGAATTTGATTACAACATACCTCCCAGGTCCATCAAAATTGGTCTTGGATAACTGTGCTGATCTATACAAAGCAAAAGAGTTGTACTTCATTATTTTTAGTCAGCGGCACCAATCATTTCTCACCTTTGTCTTGTAAAAATTAGCATTTTGCTTTATCATTTTGCCCAACTATATATTTTTTTCCACACGTATTCCACTTGCTACAAAAGAAAAAAAAATGTTTCGATGGCTCTTTAACGCAAACATTTGATTTTGATAGTTTTAGAAATAGTTTGTGTTACTTTTTTTTTTTTAATCCATGGTTTGTCCCACGCTCGGGGTTTTGCACAACATACACTGTATCATCACAAGAAAGAGACATCCCTCCCACGTTCCCGTTTGCCACGATTACAAATAAATCTGTAAAGTCGTCTTAGTCTGTCACTCCAAAGGGTAACAAGCTAAATAAGTCACCTATTCCTATAAAGCGGCTGTGCCTGACATGCCAAAATACAAGATGGCGGATCTAAGCAAGGTGTTTGCTGACAAGTGAGATGTGAAGCTTATTCATTCCAGGTGCATTGTTCTGTTCGTTTTTATTAAGTCAGCAGTGGGCTATTTTGTGATGTGAACACACGAGCCGGGCACGGCTTTCTTTCACGCTTTCTGGCTGCGTCGTTTGAACTTTGTCATGTGGGTTTACGGTAGACTTGTTTTTACTTTTCAGCAAATGGTCATCGAAAATGCCAGGGAGAAGATTTTAAGCAACAAGTCTCTGCAAGAGAAGCTAGCAGAGAACATTAACAAATTTCTTGGCAGGTAAATTGGCTACAGTATGTAGAGCAAGCATGTCAAACTCAAATGCTAACAAGGGCCAAATAAACAAGGTTTAAGTATAGGTGGGCCGCAAAAAAAAAAAACTTAAATGTTCATAGAAACGTAGGTTTATTTAGAAAAGTACTGTGTGTGTGTGTGTGTGTGTGTACCTACCTCACAAAACGAAAATAAAAACTAAAAAAGCCAGATGTGAATGACTTCTGAACCGATTAACCAGTGTCAGGATGCCCCTCTTGATTTCCAAAGCGGCAATCCCGCCTGGGATCTTACCTGATCCGTAGTCCCTCAAGGTACTATACTGGAGGGGAGGTGTTTCCTACCTGTCTTCCGATGTCCCCTGTGAGAAACTTGAGTCAGATCCGGAAGAAAGCAGAATAGGTTATTTCGGTGTAGGTATAGGGCAGTTAAGATAAAAAGGAGAGTCAGAGAGAGAGAGGCGCAGAGAGAGAGAGAGAGGCGCAGAGAGAGAGAGAGAGGCGCAGAGAGAGAGAGAGAGGCGCAGAGAGAGAGAGAGGCGCAGAGAGAGAGAGAGAGAGGCGCAGAGAGAGAGAGGCGCAGAGAGAGAGAGGCGCAGAGAGAGAGGCGCAGAGAGAGAGAGAGGCGCAGAGAGAGAGAGAGGCGCAGAGAGAGAGAGAGAGAGGGAGGGAGGCAGAGAGAGAGAGGCGCAGAGAGAGAGAGAGGCGCGGAGAGAGAGAGGCGCGGAGAGAGAGAGGCGCGGAGAGAGAGAGGCGCGGAGAGAGAGAGGCGCGCAGAGAGAGAGAGAGGCGCGCAGAGAGAGAGAGGCGCGCAGAGAGAGAGAGGCGCGCAGAGAGAGAGAGGCGCGCAGAGAGAGAGAGGCGCGCAGAGAGTGAGAGGGAGGCGCAGAGAGAGAGGGAGGCGCAGAGAGAGAGGGAGGCGCAGAGAGAGAGAGGGAGAGAGGCACAAGGACAGAGGGACAGGGGCATAGGGACAGAGGCAGAGGGACACAGAGGGACAGGGGCATAGGGACAGAGGCAGAGGGACAGAGACAGGGACACAGGCACTCTCTCTCTCCCTCTCCCTGACACACACTCTCTCCCTCTCCCTGACACACACTCTCTCTCTCTCCCTCTCCCTGA